>NC_083762.1:24380327-24467827 GCF_963514075.1 Conger conger
AGTGGAGGATTGTGTGAGGAGGAGGTGCAGTTGCTGTCAGCTGTGATGCATGAGGTGTGCAGTTTTCCCGCTGTTCACCTGAGGCACCGCCAGCTCATGCCAACTTAGCGATCCGCCACTCTCCACTGCAGGGCTCTGTGAGATGGATGTGATCCACAGTGCATTCTGGGTAAAGGGCCCAGTACCCCATGTGTGCCTAGTGTCCTGCCTAGAGTGCAAAGGGGTCCAACAGGGCACGAGTTGGAAAAGAACCAAAGCCTCGAAGAAAAGAGTCTTTTATTATTCAATATTTTCATTCATATTTGATGTCGATGTTCCACTTGCAGTGTTGGATGGACGTGCTATGTGTACCTGAAATGGGTTGGTATAAAACAGAACTTGAGTATGCTAGGACGGTTTAGTGACATGTATTATTTAATAATAGAAAATATAATAATTCCTTGCATTTATATATCGCTTTTCTCATGCTCAAAGCACTTTGCTGTGATGAGGGGGAAACTCGCCTCAACTGCCACCAATGTGTAGCACCCAGCTGGGTGATACAACGGCGGCCATTTTGCGTCAGAAAACTCACCACACACCAGGTGGAGAGGGAGAGAACAATTGCGCTGAAAGGGCTGTTTACTTTCAGGGAGGAGCCAGGCTGAGTTAGGAACAGCATCAAAGAGTTGTTGTCACGCAGTGCCATACCGCTGCTTCTTGCTAAAAGTGGGGATCATGCACACAGAGATGAAAATGACTCGAGGCAGGGATTTTTTTGCAAACAGCGCGAGAGAACCGCCAGGGGCTCATGGCACTTAAAACAGCCCTCCCGTCCATGCGCAAGGTCAGCAGTGGAGAACGCGGCACCGTTCAGTGCCTTGGCTACATCCTCCGAATGTCTTAAAGGCATACCGGGGAGGAAGGGAGATGTTCAAGGCTGCTCTGCTGAGTGCAGTTCCACAGACTGTTCCTCACCCTGGTCTGACCCCGCATTTCTACCTCCACACTGAGGGAGGAGGAGAGAAAAAAAGAAATGACTAAATGGCATAAAATACATAGTAAAATGTCGATTGTGTCGATAATAACGATTGTGTTTGTCCACTTTCAGATCGGGTACTGGAACGAATTTGAAAGATTCGTTTATATTATGGATCAGCAGGTCACCAATGAGTCGTCATCAGTGGAAAACCGAACAATTGTGGTCACTACTATTATGGTACACTTCCCATGCAGTTTTAAACGTGTCACTATAATTCTGCCACTCAAGGTCAAGGTGTTGACTCCAAGACTCAGACATTCTGTCCTGGGCGGGTAGAAAAAAAATGCTTTTTGTGTTGCTTTCCACCCACTCACTACACTTTGAAACAGTCGGTTCACGAGTGTTTTAACTGTATCCGTGTGGGTGACAAAGCATTTTGATTTTGTATACCTCAGTGGCCTGTTGTAGCAGTGACATCACAATAACGGCATTTGGTAACGGTAACGGTACCATTTTCTCCATCAAATAAAACCATACCGTGTATACGTAAGTAAACATCAAGTCTCCTCATCAAGTAAATGGTCAATGACATGGGATTGATCAAACAAGCAAGTGACGACTGACAAAAGCGCAATGGTTTTTCTGAGGCAAAGCAAAATAACTAGCATTTGCGGGAGGGATTGAATAAGCTGAGAAACCTGACACTTTGGTCTCTTGTTTCTACAGCATCTCCTTGCTCAAATCTATTTTGCATTGTCAACAGGAGTTCTGTTCTGAAGTATGACCTCTGTGCTGATATTCGATATCCAGTCAGATATCCTTTAGTCACTGATACCTAATATCCACTGATATCCCATATGTGTAAAAATATCCAATATTGGTCAGTTGGGAGAGTGGAGTGTCAGCAGAGGTAAAATGTTAAATGACATTGTCCTCCTGTCACCACTCAATGGATACTCTTAAAAGAAAAATGGGCTTGTGTAAATGTGTCATTCTTCAAGCGTAATAAACATAATTGTGATTTCACCTGCAAGCCCAGAAAACAAAACATCCTACTGTACGGTATCAGTTTTATTATAAACATGAACTGAAAAGTAATGCGTAGTGTCTTGAAAACTCAAGGCGTTCGCTGCAGATGACCCAGTTCTGCCTGCACAGTTCCTTTAAGAGCAGATGTGCACATCTGAGGCTTTTCAAAAGCTCTCCTAGATTCCCATCAATGAAGTAACACGAGTACAGCTAATTAGCTGGGATTGTTGGCGGAACAGAGGAGTAAAAGGATACATTCAGCACAGAACAAACAGACCATTGCTTTTCCCACTGGCATCCTAACTGTCCCTGGCTCCTGTGGGGCATGTCTCCTTCTCTGTCAGCGATCCTTTTGTTCAGCAACAGTGATGTTATCATTTTTGAAGAGCTGCACCTAGCATTTGAAATGAGAACAGCACGCAGTACTTTCCCAGCATATTATGTATGCCTTACAGAAGTTTTCTTTTTTGAGTATGATGAGTTGTATTATTATTATTGTTATTATTTGTACTTTTTTTAGTTGGAATGATGCAGCTTCCCTGCTCATTGATGCAATGTGCTTGACGATGATGAGAATTATTCTGGCATTTCCTAATCCCGCTCTCTAGTCACTGCCATTTACTTTATGAGATGGAAGGTCTTCCCTGGGCCTGTACAAAGCAAATGCAACACCCCCCCTCCCTCCAACACCCAGACATCCACTACAACCACCCCCTCCCCCCATGACAGAAGTTGAAGCACATGAGATGGATCTGTGGAAGAGCTCCTACTCAGTCCCTACACAATATGGACAGAAAACGCCTTCCTATTGGCTCTGCACCCTGGTGTAAAATCTAGCTACCACCAGCTTGAAATACCATCTACTAGCTGTTTCAAAACATAGCTTCAGCTGGTTAAACCATATTGAGTATAGAGCTGGTCTAACTGGTCAACCGGCTACCAGCTGTTTCAAAACGTAGCTTGAGCTGGTGAAAACGTTGAGTGTAGAGCTGGTCTAACTGGTCAACCAGCTACCAGCTGTTAGCTGTACAACCTAGTTTGAGCAGTTTTTTTCAGCAGGGCAGTGTGGCAATGGGACTTTGTTGCATTTGTCTTTGAATCAGGTAGAGCACCCAAGGGGGATGTGTAGCGTGTGACGTGGGGCGTCCCCCCCCACCTCACCCCCCTCACCAGACGGGTGCTGTCGTGCAGTGGGTTGTCTGAGCATGCTGGCATGGGACTGCTCATGGTTTCGGGGGGGGGGGGGGGGGGGGGGCTTGGATCTTCTGCGGTCGGGGTAGCTCTTAAACACATGACGATAAACGGGCCTGTGTTTGATTAACAGGAAGCTCCGTACGTGATGTACAAGAAAAACCACATGCACCTGGAAGGCAACGAAAAGTATGAAGGCTACTGTGTCGATTTAGCTTCTGAGATCGCGAAACACGTGGGCATCAAATACAAACTGTCTATTGTTATGGACGGAAAATATGGCGCCAGAGACCCTGAGACCAAGACCTGGAACGGGATGGTTGGTGAACTGGTGTATGGGGTAAGTGCTCATTGCACTCTTTTTTAACTCCATTAAACTGCAAGGTCTTTGTTTTACTCTGTCTTTTGGGGCACGGTTTCATTCATGGCTAGAAGATTGGAATATCGTTCAAAGAAGTCCCTCTGGGTAGATCAGCAGCAGCAACACTGCAGCATTTTCACATTGACCATATTTGACCCTTTGAATTGAGACACGAGTGAAAGAGAGAAATGAAAATGGTACATTTTTGTGTTAAATGTTAAGTACTCCATTACAAAATGAGAACAGCTAGTTAATTTGAGACCTGAGAATTACAAGGTTCTAACTGACATTTTTGACAAAAATGAGTTAGTGTCATGAATATGTTGCTTATAGGGCACTAAATATGTGACGTTTTACGCAAAAATACTGTTTAAAAGTATGCAAATGCAAAATTTAAAAGGCCGTGTACGTTTGGGTCTCATTCACTTTGGAATCTCTGAAGCTCAATATGTCAAAACCACTCAGAATGCAGATAGAACCATCTAATTCTAAGGTCATGAATTTTAGAAATCAAGTGGCCAGCATGTTCCGTAGATTGAAAATGATATCTTGCACACCTGAGTTGTGGCTTTGTCACAGGTGCTTTAAGAGAAGACATATTCAAATTGGAATTTGGTAAATACTCAGTGAGGGCTCTTTTTCTATGTTGACAAGGTGCAGTGGAAAATGACATTCTGTTGTGGGACGGTGCGGGGTTGAAATTGTCGAAAGTGTTCAGTCTCCGTAAACACCTTGAAGTCCACCGAAATGATTGCCACGTTTCTGCTCTGCGCGGCTGTGGCTCGCACAGCGTATCCAAAATGCATGAGGGTTTGGTTTTCTCATCTGTTCAATTTCCTTAACCATCAGCAGGAGAGATTGCCTGGTCTGATGCGCTAACGGTCAAAAATGATCCTCAAAATGGAACCGTCTGCTCCCTGCCCCATAACGAGAAAAATATCCGCCATCAGCCAGCCCAGCTTGGCTCCAAACACAATTTGTATTTTCACAGCCGGGCAGGAGAAATGGTGCCTATTGCTTTTGACCTTTTGACCAGCAAATTAATTTGATTTTAGTTGTCTTTTTAAAGGTCGTGTCTGAAAGCGGCCTTTATTGCCTTATTAAAGTCAATATCGATTGAGCCTTTTTGAACACCTTGTCAGGATTAAGCAGTCACAACAACACGCACACACACACGCACACACACAAACCATACGCACACAATTCGGTATGTGTGTGTATCGCTGCAGTAGAAACAGCAATCAGCCCTTCACTTCTTATTTTCTCATTTGGAATTTTCTGAGTAAAGTTAACCTTGTGAAAGCACACTTTGTCTGAGTATTGTTTGGCTCTGCAATATATAAGGCCAGAAATGAGTGTCCTTCACGAATGAATGTCTGAAGAGAAAGGCTTGCTTTTGTTAAACCGTATACAGTACATATTTGCTGCAGTCACGTTTTCCTGTAATTATACCAGTTCTTTATTTCTTCTCTTCCACACACAAGTAAACAAATTATTCCTCTCTCGCATGGACGTGCTTTGGTAACATGCCACGAGAGAGACGTGAAAGAAGAAAAAGAAGAGGGGGAGAGAGAGAATGCAGAGGCTGAGTTCACAGAGAACGAGTTCAGAGGCTTGGCAGGAAAAGTGTAATGCAAATGATAAAGTAGCCATTTTATGGCATGAATGTGGCCTGATGCAGAGAAACAGCACAGGGTTGTTGACAGATGCCTGTATTCTGCTTCCAAAGTAATCATTTAGTAGGCTGTAATTTAAATCACAGGCATTTCATTGGTGGGGAAAAAAATTGCATGTATATATTTCTCTCCCGAGAATCGAGAGTTAGAAAGATGATCATCTCCAATTATTCATATTCCTCGTACGAGCTTTGAGGCACCTTTCTGCATTACCAATAAATCATTTAGACCTTTAATTAGCTATTTATATGCAAATTGTGCAATGCTATATTGAGACTATGGGAGCAAGAGTGGCGTTTGATTTTGACGTAAAAAGAAATCAAGATTTTGTAATGGGTTCTCCTGCAGTTTTGGTTTTTTACATCCATACTGAGAGTTTGTTTCCAATTAAAAATGATACCAGTCTCCAGCCTCTAGTTTCACATTGAGGAAGATTTAGAGGGGTGGGATTGTGGTGAGCACAGAGGATATATTCAGTGCTACATCAACACTTACAGAGTACATATGGTCCCTATTGGGTCATAATGTGGTCCCCATTGTTAGTGAGTTTAACAGTGGACATTTTACGGTGTATGAATCACAGGTTATGATGTTGTAACATGCATTTCAATTCAATTCAATCCACTTTTATTTGTAAAGCACATTTCAGACTGTCACAAAGACGCTTTACAGAGTAACAAAAGAGAAGAAAGGGGGAAATACCAGCCCTGAGTCCCCAGATACCTCTAGCGGATGAGGTAAAAAAAACTCCCTAGAAGGGAGAATAACCCTCAAACTGTGGCCGAGATGTCTCCCAGAAATCTCGGGAGGATCCCGGCAATAGAGGGGCAGTCCTCCGCTGGGCTTGTATCTTTAGTTTCAACATTCTGTGTATGTTTTATTACATGCTGTGTAAGTCAACAACCAGGTTCTGCATGAAAGGGGGCAGAGTATGAGGGTCCTTTCTGCTGCTGGCCACCAATGCCCTCGGACAGATTAGCAAGATGAAAGCTGAGGCCAAACATAGCATTTCTGTCTACGCTTCTCTTAATTGTGTCAGAGTTGCGTTCTTATTGATTTTCCCCTAACAAAATCTGGAATCTTGTTTTGAATCTTGGTACACCATAGGTAATTGCTTGAAGGTAATAGGTGCTTTAAATGAATCAATGTTTGGAAACAAAGTGTGCAGCAGTTTTCTTCTTTCACTTTTCAAGTGTTTTCTTTAGTTTGACAAAAAGTTTGTGAATTGCAGTTTCTGTTAGTTTTTTCTCTGCTTGAAGACACTTCTGTGTATTGACATCATTGATGGAACCTCATTAGTTATATTTACTATTACAGCTACAGAATATCATTGTAAGGAACACATACTTCCAATGTAACAATATTTCTCAGGCACAATATACAACCTGCTGAACTATCAATTTTAAAGTTTTACATTTTTTGATTATCTTCCTCAAAACAATAACCTTTTCCGAAATGAATGTTTCGGTAAAGGTTATCGTTTCAGAACATCTTTGGAAAAGTATGAAAAATGCCAAATAGGAAGCCTTAATTAATGTTATTTCTTGTTTCCAGAGGGCAGATATAGCAGTAGCACCACTGACTATAACGCTGGTTCGAGAGGAAGTTATAGACTTTTCCAAGCCCTTCATGAGCCTGGGGATCTCAATCATGATCAAGAAGCCACAGAAGTCCAAACCAGGAGTGTTCTCCTTCTTGGACCCCTTGGCCTACGAAATCTGGATGTGCATCGTGTTCGCCTACATCGGAGTCAGTGTAGTCCTGTTTCTGGTCAGCCGCTTCAGTCCTTACGAATGGCACCTGGACGACAACGATGAAGCGAAAGACCCACAAACACCACCAGACCCGCCGAACGACTTCGGGATCTTTAACAGCCTCTGGTTCTCCCTGGGGGCCTTCATGCAACAGGGATGCGATATTTCGCCCAGGTTGGTTTCGTCTCTTGCTTCCGTCTGCAAATCTCGCGTGACCATCACAATCTGTTTATCCCTGTTTATCCTTACCTTTGACCAGCTACTCCATTCTACAACATATCAAATTTTTGTCGCTTTACGCTAATTTTCACCAAACTTAACTTGGTTAAAACCATTATAGCCAAGACCACTTGAAATGTAGAGCGGTGTTGTTTTTTTCTGCCAGAAAATGCCTTTGTCTGATCTTTTCTGTTGTCTATCTGGTTTCATGTTCATCTTGATTGGCATATATGCTACAGTTACGGTGGAAGGAGATCAAAAGCTGAATTGTAATAGTGCACTTCCATCAGAGCAACTTAAATAACCAAGTGGCTTCATTATGATTCTATCTATCCCCCACTACAGTCATTTTTGAATCCCCTCTTTCATTTTGCTGCTTCATCACTCATTCCATCTGTTCCCCTGTCACCATCATGGCCTCGTCCTGCCTAGCTTTCCAGACACCTGAGAGGAGAAGTCATTGTTCTTGTCAGACGGGCGGATGCTGCTTAATTAGAGCCCCTTTGTGGCTCGGTTTGTCATAGATCACTCCTGTGTAAGTTCCTTTCTGCTCTTCCATAGAGGTAATCACTGGCAGAGCCATGGAGAGGTCTCTAGATGAATTAGAAGCTCATGAATATGGTGATGAATCCAAAGATGAAATGAATGAAGTGAATAATTGCTGGATTTTGCTATGCTCGGCAAGTGGTTTTGGTGTCTGTTAAATAAATGTATGTGTGTATGTACTGTAGTGTACAGGTTTGTTCCCACTAGGAATGATGTCCCTCTGATATTATTATTATTATTATTATTATTATTATTATTATTATTATTACTTGTCAAGGGTGTATTTCTGCCTTTCGCCCAGTGCATGCTGGGATATGACCCAGCACCCTGACTATAATAATCAGGCTAGATAATGGATGGACAGTTGGACAAATTATTATTATTATTATCAAGAATAATATTTTTGCAGACACCATTATTGATAGTGATTGACAAAACAGTAGGTAATGAAAAAACAATGTCCAACAAAGTCTATACGTTTGGGGCTGCAGGTGGCATGTCCTGATAAAGCACTGGTTTTCAGTGTAGCGATGAGCCCTCAAGCATGGCCTGGAACCATGACCATCTCAGAGCCCTTTTTGCCTGAAGGCTCCATAAGTGACTGCAGCATTGCCCTGGGACGAGAGGTTCCAGTCAGCAGGACTGCTCATTTCTCATCATGCAAACGCAACAGGTCTGGTCCATCAAGCAGTTACAGCCAGTGAAAATTATAGGCATGTGCAAAATATACCGAGGGAGTATTTCTGTCACTCAGAAGGGAGTCGCTCTCAGAGAGGAGAGCTGTTTCTCCAAGCGGCTTGTAAGAAAGGCCTGAGGCACATTAGTAAAGGATTGTTTAACCGATAGACACCTGTAAGATTTAGCTCCGGCTTTACTTATTGGCGTAGATATTCATACATCGTGCAGTCATACAAAGTTCCAACAGTGAAGGTTAAATAGATAGTTTTAAAGTAAACGATAAACCGGCTTTTGTGGGTCATAAAACCACAAATCCAAGTTTACTCCCATAAATGTGAAATAGCTTTGTAATAAAGACAACTCAGGGCTATTACCTGGGGAAAACTAGCCAATAGTTTCTCTAATAATAATGCTTTAATGTGAACCTCAGGGAAGGTGATTTGTTGAGTCAAGTACCCACAAAGCAAATAGCTTTTGTTTTGTACATCCAATTGTTTTTCCTGGTTTTTATTTTCACGCAGAACAAACAACTTTATTTTCCTGATGAAAATTATTTTAGACCACTGAAGCCTAGAGGATGACTTCCCATTTTAGTTTGTTTCTGTTTAAGGCTGTTATTCGCTTAATACCGTGATAAGGTAATGACCATGTTATGATTTTAATTCATGTATATTGCATCCAAAGGTGCAAACGGACAATCCAGAAATGAACAATTGCTGTGATTTTCACAGGCGTTTGCAAAAGGAAAACTAAAGAACAAATTACCTTAGGTCATTTGTTAGCACCTTAAAATTGCTTCCCTTGCTTTGTTCTTATTTCCATTAGCACCTAGCAAAAACAATGCATATGGAACGTTTTCAGTGTTAAGTTGCAATAAAAGACCAGCTATTTTTAATCTCAACAATGAAACAAACAATTAAAAAAGGTTTAAGCCAATATATTCCTTCAATAACATATGACCAGTGGGACCCATGACTATTGAGTCAAGGGCTGGAGTCAAAAGTCCAATCCAACTGTGAACTTTGGTCCCAAAGCTAATTGCCGATTATGCACTGAAAGCATATCCCCTTTACTAGAAAGAGATGCTCTATAAGATATTTTTAATCTTTCAAAGGCTTTAAAACTAGCCTTTATTTTCTTGAATATTATAACTTTCTGACCTGTCAGAAGTACTCGTGAGAATTTTGTACCTACTGCTTGGTTATGTTTCACAGGAAAGTACTGAGAAATAGTGTTGGAAGTATATCCTAGTTTCAGAGTGATTTTTGTGTGAGCCAGGTCTGGAGCTGAAAAAGCTCTGGGTGTAATTTTCTTGGGGGTGTTGCTTTCCAAATTAAACAGTGACAGTTCTTAAAAAACCTTGAAAAAATGTTAATCCCAGAACATCATGTAAATGTCATGGACCGTATGCAAATATTCCACTGATTTTAATACTGGAAATTAATCTATCCCAGTCCCTATTCAGAGAATATAAAATTTATTATTTCATACCTTTTTTACCTCTTTTACAACCTGCAAAATTTCAATCTTTCTTGCTCACTAGCGATGTAATAAATGTAATTTACTATCAAGTCTAGCAATGTCAACGTGCTGACATTGCTAACAAATTGGTTTGCTCACTGTCTTTCTTGATCTGCTATGTAGAAATGTAATTTGTAACTGCTATTCACTGGCGGTGGAATAACATTTTAAAATATATTTCACCTGCAATTCAATCTTCAAAGTAGACCAGTTTCATTGGGCTATGTATCTGCAGCAGAAATAAAAGTAATCATTGAAAAGGAAACTAATAAGAATTGTCACTTATTTGACAGACTAAAGACTAAAACAGATTTTTAAAAGTATTCATCCCAGACGCACAAAATGAGAGAATTGTGAGGACACCACCCGTTTTGATGCACTCACACGTAGAGTTAAAGCAAAGTCTAACAATCAGTATCACAGTGCAGCTGCATTGCCTGTCGCCAGGCCTGTTAAATGCTCATTGATTGCTCTATTGAACAGCATCATATGTGGCCTGAGGATTGAACACTGGTGCTAATTGCTCCTCTGTGCTGTGCTGTACGACATCAGTGTTAATGCAGCTCTCTTCATCTCACTGCTCCCCCCCCCCCCCCCCAATGCTTCTCCCAGGTCCTTGTCAGGGAGAATAGTGGGAGGTGTCTGGTGGTTCTTCACTCTCATCATCATCTCATCCTACACGGCTAACCTGGCAGCCTTCCTGACTGTGGAAAGAATGGTCTCGCCCATCGAGAGCGCTGAGGATCTTGCCAAGCAAACCGAGATCGCCTACGGAACCTTGGACTCAGGCTCCACCAAAGAGTTCTTTAGAGTGAGTGCCAGCTTCTCTTGTGCCTAAACAACCATTCTGTGAATAATCAGGAGAGCTTTACAGAATGGTTATCTCTTCACATGCATATTTAGAAAGAGCGAAAGTTGTAATTTAGGATGGAATCCAGGGAAATGGTTCTGTTGGACAAGCCAACCAGATAATAGGCATATGGCCTTTAAAGGGAAGATTTTGAAATCTTTGATTCATTCTAACTGGGCACTTTTCCTGGATGCAATTTTTTCTTTTGACAGCCTTTTGATGCAAAAAGTGCATTTTGTATCTTTTATGCATGTGCAGAATGGAATGATTGTGGTTTACTTCTTTGTGTTTGAACCATGCATATTCCTAGCATCCGAGTTGATAAATGTTAAACCAAACCTTTTCACGCTGCTCCCAGGCTCATCCAGCTTAGTGCAGCGATGCACCCCATGATAAGGAATCAAATCCGGAGAGCAGGGGCTTAGGAGGGGTGGGGGGGGGGGTGGGGGGGTGCAGGAGGGAGACATGTAGTCACCAATGTTGGAAGCAAGGAACAATAATGGGATAGTAATGGGATATTTTGCATTATTTTACCTTTACTTTGGAGAACTGTTTGACTGTACCACAATAAGTGGTCCTCTGCAAGTAACCCTTAGCCTTGTAATTCACTTGTTGTAGGTTAGAATTTACCTCTAGCCTTTAATCAAAGTTCTCTAAAAATGAGCATTTAATGTGTACCATCAGTGTCCATCTCAGTCCTATGCTGCTGCCTGTCCATCACACGTTCAATGGCATCTCAAAGGGTGACTTAATTGGTCAATGTGGCACTGGGAACAGGAAGGAGGGTTGATGTTGCCAGGGTGTCGCCCACATCATTGCGAAATGGCAGCTCCTCTGGCTAACATGCCGGTCATCGGGTTGCTCCAGCTGGTGGACTGGGGCATGTAATGTAATGACATGGCAGCTGGCTGAAAGCAATTCAGAGGACATGTGTGCTAGTGCGTGCCCTTCTACACTGTCAGAGGACAAAGGAGCGGGCCTAAATTCACAATTGGGCTTTCTAATTTGGGCAATAAAATGAGGACAAGAAGCATTTGAAAAATTACCATTCCATTTCATGTGTCAGAAAGCTACTAAAATACCAGCGAGAAGCTGGAATAGCAGAGGCATGCAAATCAGCACACATAACCTTTAACAGGAGCAGAAGACTATGTAGGTGCTTTGTCTGTATTGTGCTGGGTCAAATGCATGGAGAGACTTGGGTCTTCTTTGATCCCTGTGCATCCTGCATGGCTGTGGACAAAGTTTTCTTGCAAAGCACTAACATAAATGAAGGTGCCAGATCAGTGGCATGCGTATGTAAAACATGTGCACCTGAGCTGCGTTCAAGATGGTAAACATTACCTAACGTTCGCAAACGTATTCAAACTTTTATTCCACAAACTTTAGTTAAAGTTAGCTAACAATTTGAAAAGGTTAGCTAAATTTAACTAAAGTAATATTTTACTTTAGTTAATGTAATATTTGGTCTTACCCTAAAAAATACATCACAGGTAAGCAACGAATCAGCTAGCTGGCATTGTTAGATCTAAGTCGCATTCATTTGTATTCAAAATGCGTCAGTGGTGAACTAAATGGAATGTTAATTTAAAATCATTCAACAGTAACTGTTTGCTGCAAACATAGTTCGCCGTGAACGTTCACCGCCTTGAGAACGTAAGGTGTGAAATCCTGATGTAATGAGGCTGTGCAATAGGGATAATGATGTGGGTGAGTAAGTGTCTCTGAGTGACTGAAAGGAAGTTTTCCTCAAAGCTTGCCATCTTCCTTTCGCAAACAAAGCATAATTATATGAATGGATGAGGCCTGATAAATTGAACCTTTTGAGAATTCATCCTGTAGGTCACAGCCGAAAGCAGTGTGTTCATTGCAGAGGGACAGGCATTGCAATTAATAAATACGTCTGTCTTCCTAGAGCGGTCACTCTACTGGTCAATGTACGAGTATTGCCCCAAGTCTTCATATTCTAGGACAGTTTAACCCTGGATGTTGTGTCTGAAGGACATCAAACTTGGATAGAAATGAGTCACTGCAGGTGATGTGCAAAATTAATTTTTAAAAAGCCTCAGTCGCAGCTGTTCCTGATGAATTTGAAATGTCAATTAATGATTTGTTTGGCTGGCTGACATGCACTGTTTTCCTGTGTAGTCAAAGGTTTGCTGCAGAGGTAATTGGGAGGAGGTTAGGGACTTGCAAATTTCAAATATACAACATAATGAGTGTCCTAGTTACACTCTCAGCCTTCAAATTGGAAATGACATGAGCGAGCTGCTATTCCAGGGGACTTTTAATTAAAACTGTAGATGGCTGACGAGGAGGAAAAAAATACTGATTAATAGGGGTTCAAGTTCTATTCTAAATCTGTTCTTCGGGAAAGAAATTCCACTTTAATTAGACCTGTATGCCATAAAGCAGCTGGAATGTTGAAATCAGGGATCGTGTTTGTCTTCTTAAGTGAAATATGTCCTAATCTTTGGCATTATCATGATTAAATATTATCGCTGTTTCTGTAGTGCTTTACAGTGTGAGTCTTTGAGAGGATTATGGGCTGTTGTGATCGGTTGGGAAAATTGTTTGTGTCCAGCCTAAAAAACAAATTTGGATATTACGCTTATATTCCATATTCAATCTCCATTTCTATGTTTTGACACTAAATAAAAGTACCCTTTTATAATTTGCATGTATCCTCCTGTTTGTAGTGCACGGTGAAAATATCCACGTTTCTTTAATTCTGAACGATCATTTGGATGCGAGTCATTGTAATGCGTAGCGCTCTCAGGTTCTGTAATTGCCCATTCTGCATTTGGTTCAGGTAAGTGAGCCTTCTCCTGCTGTCTGGATATATGCTTGAATAGCATAGGGATGTTTCCCATTGTGTCAGAGGAAGCCCCACGCCAGAACACAGCTGCCGCCGCTGTGCTCACACATATGGCCGCCTGCTTTTCCACATGGCGGGTTCTGGTCTCATTCGGTGGAGATTTAACACTCCTTCGCGCACGCACTGACATATGAAATTAGTGATGGAGCACAGGGCGTGAAGTCTCGTGGAACGACAGCACTTCAGACGCCGCGAACGGAGCGGCAGTTTAGATGTCAGATGTTGACAGCAGAGATACAGAATGAGTCAACACATCTGCTTTTTAAAATGGTGATAATAGATAATGGTACAAATTAGAGGGTTTGACAATGTTAAACATATTAAATGTTTTAACCAGTTCTATACCGCTGACATATGGAATCTGTTTTTCACAAGATATGCAATAACTGACATAGATTTGATGAAACTCTGAACATTATAGCATCTCATACCTAAACCTACTTCACACAATTGAGTTGTCAATATGTGTTGCCTGAAACAACAGTGAAGTGCTCATAAATTTGACTCCTTCAAGCAGAAATGATAATATCTCAAACCATATTGTTGGTCCCAGTCAAAATGGCTCTGGAACACATTTGGACTGTGGAATGTGTTAATTATTTTCAGCCAACTTAAAACACTTGTTCTTTTTGTGTGTGTTTGTGTGTAAAGAACTGAAAAATCAAGAGGCTGTTTGAAGACCTCAGTTGCCAGGGAACACTGCTAGGAAACACTGCACTAGGGTACACAGTGCTGCTATAAAAATGAGCTATTTAATATGACCCAGTATATGAATTCAATTTACTGTGAGCGTTCACCTGTCATAGCACATTAATGTAATTTAGAAGTGGTGAGCACATGAGCAACCCCTCTTCAGGCTTAGATACGGATCACAAGACAGACTTCATCCACTCATCTGCCTCCTAAAATGTAGCCTTCAAAATCATTCTTAAAGGCAAAGTATAAACCTTGGCTGTGACATAATGAGTAATCTTTGGATTTCAGGCTTGCCGAAGCTTATGCGTAGAAGGATCATACTGCTGGCATTTAAAGGGCTGGCGGCAGCATTTTGTACGGTTTCTGCGTGACAGTGCAGTCTTTCACAAAGGCAGCTCTCAGTGCCTCTCGCCGACCTGCGTTAAATCAGTGCGGTCACCGTCTCTGTCCTTCACCCCACAGCCGTCCGGAGTGACAGCTCCTCGTCAGCCCAACTCCCCCGTGCCTTTCCCTGCCCCGGCCCAGCTGACAGATCTCTTCCGCGATAGAAACGCAGGCTGTGCTTCCACATCTGTCACCCCACCTCCACGGAGGGATCAAAAGAGCGCCCTCCGCTCGGTCTTCTCTTACCTGTGTGCGTTCACTGGAGGAGTTGAATAACATATAAAAATATATGCGCAGTAAATACGCAGTATCAGCCAGAATGTGCAGGAGCGTGAAAGTACGAGGGAAAAAAACCTACTCTCAGCCAGGGAAGGAGCTAGCCTGTCACACATGGTGAAAGTGAGTCCACACATAACAAGATGCAATGCATTTCAACATCAACTCTGATTTTAATATACATTCAGTGAGCAATTTATTAGGTAGACCTGTGCACCAGCTTGTTAATGCAAATATTTAATTAGCCAATCATGTGCATAAAAGCATGCAGATGCGGTCAAGAGGTTCAGCCGTTGTTCAGACCAAATGTCAGAATAAGGAAAGAATGTGATCTAAGTTACTGTGACCAAGGAATAATTGTTGGTGCCAGACAGGGTGATTTGAGTATCTCAGAAACTGCTGAGATAACCACACAGTACAACAGTGGTAGGCAGAAGAGCGTCTCTGAACTCACAACACATGAAAAAGTGGATACAACAGCAGAATAAAAAATAAGAAATAAGTCTAATAAATACCTCATGAAGTGCTCACTGAGTGTATATATACATACTGTATATATTATATGTTTTTAATGCAGATGATACACAGTGTAACTTGTCAACATTCATTAAACTCTGTTCTTCATGAATTAGGCCTAAGTCAGTGTCTATACTTGGGAACACAGGGAGCCCATGGCTGACCATATGGGTGCACCTTACTCACAGAAGCACTAACTCCGCTTCAGTTTTCAGCTTTTCAGGATGGTACTTTTCCTTTTTAATGAAAAACAAAGGAGCAAAATTCAAAAGATGTTGATGTTAAATTAACTGGCTCCAATGATTTGATCATGAAAATGTACAGTTTTTTTGTGTCCACCCACATACAGCCTACACAGTTCCTACAGTACAGTATATCACCCTGTGTTTGTTTGGGTCAGTAGATGCCCAGGCATTGTAAGGTCATACTGAGATTAAGCAGCAAGCAGATGGAAATCTTTTTTTTTTTTTGACAGCAAATGCACGCAAGAGACCGTTATAAACGGCTATATTCACGATGCGGTTCTTTGTCTGCGAAATGAAAGAATATATCCATAAACAGTTGGTGAATATGCATATGAGACGACAGCATTCTTTTCTTGGCTCAGTGATAGTTTGAGCAGTGTGACCTTTAGGATGGTAAATGGGGATTAGTAGAAGGCAGTTTACATGAAGGCTTGCTCAGAACAGAGGGCCTGTTTTTCTTACTGTCAAATGTCTCACCTTCTCTTGTTTACCTTTGACTTTTGGATCTTTCTTTTAAAAAGAAGAATCCTTGATAAATCAGGCTTATTACATTTTGCAGTAATGTGTGCAGTTTAAATCTTCAATTAAAATTTTGCATTAACCTCATGTGAAGTTAAATCCACTTAAGGGTTTAACCGAAGTGACTTTCTTCTTTACATGTTAATCCACTTCTTTTTAGGGGAATAGTGTCTGGCAACCATTTCATTAGTCAAAGAAAGTCACTTTTACTGTAGCATTGCAAAGCTAATATGATGGGCCAATGTGATTATTTAGGAATAATCTTTAGAAAGACACAGTGACATAGTATACAATGGTCTATCATTCTTACTGATGGTTACCTGTTCTCCGGTTATGTCATCATCAGCAGGAATAGCAATTAACCGGGATTGGTTGGTGTGCGGGTTTTTTTGCATTGATTCCTTTTTCCACATCACAATTTTCAATGACTTTGGTAACAGGATATACTGCTTGAAAGCATTAAAACTCATGGTTCCACCTGTGTAACCTATATTAAAATGCCATTACTTTAGCAACAAAGTACCTTTTTTTGTAATATGTGGGTGCCATGGATTCTCTGCACATTGGAAATCCACATACTACAGGAAATATGGTAATGTCAGTTGGGCCTTTGTTTTTCACAGCAAAGGTCCAGTGAATCAAGTGGTTTCTCATTCTAAAAACGTGCTAACTCAGAGAAACAATAAAATGTCCATTGCTTAGAATTTCTCTGGAGGAATTATCATTTTTGTTTGTTTTGCTGTTGCAAAGTTATACAAAAGTACTATCTACTGTATTAAAATGCATTATCCTACATTTTGTATAGGCACTCTAGAACACAGTGAGTTCATGTATGAGCCTCTCTGACCAGTAGCCGTACTGCAATTGCTAAGTATAGATGTTCTCCCTACCCATGCACAATCAATT
This sequence comes from Conger conger, assembly GCF_963514075.1. Lineage (NCBI taxonomy): Eukaryota > Metazoa > Chordata > Actinopteri > Anguilliformes > Congridae > Conger > Conger conger. Next base: position 24,397,534 of record NC_083762.1, read on the forward strand.
ACAGCATAAGTTGCATAACTTGTCCTGCAATTAACCAGCTATGTGCATGTTATTGAAGAAATGACTGATATATTTTAGATTATGACGTTACATTTCCAATGGTGTATAGTTTGTTAGCCTTGCAGTAAATAACAAAATATTGTCTTATTTGTTGTGGCTGTGGCTCCATTGTGTTTCAAACTGCATCAGCCACAGCCACAGTAATCTGTATCCACTCAAAAACAGAAAAGCTTTCTGTTTCACTGTGTTTGGGCTTTTATAACATTGTTTAAGTAATATCTAGAGTAATTCTGACTCTTGGAAAATAAACCCCAATGGGTTACCTATCAGAAGAGAACATAATTATGCCAGTATTCAAAAGGGTTCAAGAATTGTAACCATTTTATTTTGGGTATGTCGTTTTCAAGCTTGTGTTAAGAAAAGGGGCAATACTTCAGGGGTTAATACACAACCAAGGTGAATAAACAATTGGCTGAATTTTCTCTCAATGAGTATTTCCATTATTAAATATAATAGATTTCTAGTCCTGTCGATTGTCTCACAATCATAGATTTGAATGCAAACAAAAATATATATTTTTAGGATGGAAGGCATTGTCAGTTAGTTTTGGCAAAATGGTATGAAGAAGCCTTTTACAATAAAGATAAGACCCTCTGTGCAAAAACAGGATGTCTGACAAAAGCACTGACAGGTTGTTCTGGAACAGAAATACACTGCAAATGCAAGCGGTCTCTTCTGAAGGCCTTGTCTAACCTCAGAACAGCTGAATTGACAAAGAGAGGGGAGTTTAATGGATTCATGTACTGCGGCCGGCTGCCCATGTATTGGTATTCTGAGCGTGTTTGTATTCAGTGCGAAAGTCTGACCAAGTTGCAACTTTGAATCAGCTTGACCAAGATCGAGACTGCAAACGGTAAACAGGGCGCATGCATATTTATCCCCAAGGTAAACGCAGACTGTGATGGGTTTGGGGGATATGCCTATTTCAATTTACGGAGGGAGTGAAGAAAGCACAAATGCAACTTTTCTTGTTTAAACAATGAGGAGGCAAAGGAAACAGGGTCATTTATATGGACTGGGAGTTGAATGTGTGAGTATGGAGAGGGCAGTTTCTGTGAAGCCTGCTTTCTCACGTACATTTAGTGAGAAACACGTTAACAGAACAGAACTTCATTAGCATGTCCAGGACAATTTGAAGATATCTTGAGCAGAGGTCTTTGGTAGTTCTTGGCATATGGGACCCAGCAGTTATCTGCATTTATTTTTATGCATGGTACGTTAGTGTTGCTACTGATATCCATTTTTATGATTCACTATCAGGACACAAACGCATTCAAAATATTCACTGAGTAAACAATAGTCATTCTGTTCAGAATGAAAATGTGTATGCCCTGCATGTTGCTCTATGCAGTAACAGGCTTTCAGTGTCAACTCATTGGATCACTTCGTTTTATTATTTTGTATTTTGTGCAAGAGCCATTGTGGTGAGTGGAATGTTAACTGGAACAATGAATATGCTGCCAGTGCCACCCCTGTCCATATGATTTCTTGAACAATGTATAAAACAAAAGGTTGCTCCACCTAGTCTCCAAAAACCGATTACATTTCAGTGTTATTTGATTTCAGAATCTTTTTGAATGGGCAGACCTGGTATATGATTGGCTTAGACTGCCCTTGTCCCTCCCCCTGCCATTGTAATACCAATGAGCCATCACCTGGTTGTGCAGCACAGCCTATCGGTGCAGTTGCTAAACACAAGAAGGACAGATTAGCCATCGCTTTGAGAGAAATACAGAAACCTGTCCTGTAAAGTGGATGCTCGAGGGCCACTCACCCACTCACAATCTGCGGCTGAGTCAGAGCTGTGGGAGCGCATGGAGGACTGCGAGCGCACGAAAATAACACTCCACAGGTGAAGTGGCGTGATTACACCTCGCTCGTTCCGGCTCTACTGTCCATTGCGTTTCACTGCTTATTACATGTTTGCAGTCGGCTCGTATGTATGGGTTCACTTGTGCTAATGGTTATGGGAGATAAAGAGATGAAGGCAAAATAGAGCCTCATCCACACAAAGTGATATGGGCTGTCAGGGCCGTGAGCCGGGGGAAATGGTGCAGTAAACTTTGTCTTTTGCCAGTTGCCTACATTCCACTCATCATAGTTATTGCCGTGTAGTATATCACAGCTTTGACACGTGTGCCGTAGTGGTGTGTTTGCAGAGGCCATTAGCGAACCGACAGTGTGTTTTGGCAAAGGGATTGATGCTTCCAGAGACAGTCCCCCCCCCCCCCCCCCCCCCAAAAAAAAACACACACACACACACACATCTATACGTGTGTACACACACCATATGTGTACGTAAACACGCTGACACACTGGCCCACACAAGGATTTACACGTACATTAGACACTAGAATGCATGTACACGTATACACACATACGCATAAAGGTATGCAAGTGCACCCGCCCCCGCCCCCGCACAATCAAACACAAAGAGCGGAGAGGGAGGGGGGACGGCGACTCATTAGACTCACAAGCATTTATCATCATCGCACCGCGAGACACTGCGCAGATCAATACAAGCGCTCTCCAGATCCTCTCACTCTCCCTCTCTCCGTGTCTCTTCTCAGGACAGCCACAACACTGGATAACTGTGACAAATTGGGACTCCCCACAAAGCCCGCTTTGCTAAGTGACTGCGGTATAGCATCTATTTCCCCTCCGCCGTAGTACCGCCATGTACAGTTGCAATGGACTGTACTACAGCTGTTCTGCTTTAGCGATTGACCTTGGTATTATGCCTCGGTTCTATCTGCGTTCTGAGTGGTTTTGAGATATTGAGCTTCAAAGATATAAAAGTGAGTGGGCTCCATGCAAATACAACCTTTTATATTTAGCTTTTTTTCATACTTTTATACTGTATTTTTGTGTAAAACATCACACATGTATTTAGTGCCCTATAAACAACATATTTACTAAAATCTTTTTATTTTATTTTTATGTCTTATCTTAAAATCACTTGCAAATGAAACAGTCATGCATAGAACATAGAACATTTTTAAGCCAACAGGTAATAGATGTTAAGGTTTATTATTTTAAAACCAGCTTGACATGGCTACTATCTGTTCTGGAGGTATCTGTAGTTATGGGTGCAGAGGTCTTTTCTGTGGAGCTGAGGGTTCTTGATGAGTTCTGCGGGATCCTCCATAAGAAATGATGGCAGCAGATTTTTTGTATTTGTATTTTGTGGATTGTGGGTGTGGGGGAGCCGCAGGGCTCCTGCCGGCTTGCGGTATTGACTTTATAAAGCACTGAGGCAGCGCAATTTCTGTCAGGAGTAATCAATTCTTAAATCCATTCATTTCTGCTCATTTAGCCAATAGATCCTGCTCCCTGCAAAATAATCCTTCATACCTGTGTCCTTCTCAATAATTATTCAGCATGCAGTGATAAAAATACAAGTTTTAAACAAGCTCTGATCAGCTTTAATTCAAATTATAGACAAAAACAATTTACATTTATTGTGCTGAATCATGTGTAACAAAACACTTTATTTAACACTCTATTCAGCCCACTGGATTGTCTCATAGCTCCTGATTGGTTGTGACTGACGGTTGCTAAGATTTTATTGGAGCACGTACATCCAAGCAGATGTATTTGGTTATTAACCACTCAACTCTCAGTGGTAAAATTCAGTTCAGCTACTCGTATTTGTGTGCAAAAATGATCAAATGTAAATTACAGATCATCTATCATTCTCTATAGCTCATAATCCATGTGAATAATATTGCATTCATAAATCTTTATGCACAGAGGGTTTGGAAAGGAGGCACAGAGTATTTAATGGATAATAGGCACTGTGTGACTTTGTACAATGAGGAAATATGCCTCACATATCAACTAATTATTGTAAATACTGGATTATAAAGATTAATATTTAGAGGCATCCATAAGGAATATCCTAGGAACGTTGTTTTAATAAGTCACTTTGCTTTTGTATTATATCTCCTATCCACGTTTTCTTAGCATAGCAGACTGTATATGCATACAAATGTACCGCGGTATATTTTACAGGAGCAATCCTGGTTTAGCATTGTACTCCTGGGATAGACATCACTGTTATACCCTGGATTCAAACTAGCAATCATTAGATTATACACATTATAAGCATTTGTTAACAGAAGCTGGAAATAATAATAAATATTATGACAGTAAGTCTTAAAAATTAAATTAAGACAGGGTGGTAAACAGTAAGTTACTCATGAATTTATATATATGCTTCCACTGGAAATTCCACTGGTTTCCTGCCCCCATCTAATCCTGGTCATGCATCCAGCAATGGAGGCCACTTTGGAAGTGTTTCTGGTGCCTAAAATAGAAGTATGAAGGATAGACCGAATTCTTCAATCGCCACAGGAAAATTAAATATTTTTTACAATTCATGCGTGATAATGCACAAATCAAAATTGTGTTGAGCAGTGACTGGGAGACGCCATGTGAAAAGCTCTTGAAGCTAGTCAAAGCTAATCTGCTGCAGAGAGGCCACTTGGAGTCTGCTTTTCTCTCTGCCTTTTTCTCTACAAGGAGAATGATTTTGCGGCTAATATTAGCATCTTCTCCAAGTTTCAGAAAAAAAATCCATCAAAATGTTAATTTCTGACTGAAGCTCTCTGTGTACTTGGAGTTGAAAGCAGCGCTGCCCTACTTCAGAGGGGTCTACTGGTCCTTATATTATGGACTTTGGGGGTGGGGAGGACTACAGAGTAGGAGCCAGATTAACACCAGTTTAGTCTCCCCAATGAGACCCTCTCAGAAGCTGTACAGATATAACATCAAACGACACACTTACTTCCCAATCAGAAGAGGAGTTTTTGAATGAATTGACTGAGGGGAGACGTCCCTTAGCCAGTGAGTTCTCTGGGCCATTTTTACTCTCAGGTGTCCAACTTGTGGGAAATATGAACGTAACAAGAAGGTTGGGATAAGAAATTGCCTTTGTACCCAATGTCCAAGATTCTCGTTTCTGATCGTCCCAGGAACCATTTAGCTGTATAAATGGATATACACTTAAAAAAATGTAAGCAATGAAAGCCACCTTGCTTGAGGGCTTCTGCCATGAAAACAAATAGTACCGTGTAGCACCTGCAGTCAGACTAAACCCAGAGCCTATTGGCAGTTGGCAATGGACCCAGTAATCCAACGTATACACCCTTTGAGAATTTATTTGTGTTATTGTGTGTTTACGCTCTCATGGTCCGGGACTTTCCAACCTGCTTTGCCATTCGTTAATCTGAAATGTGAAAGCACCAATGGCAAAATAAATATATGGACATTGAAGATTTTAATAGAAGCTTATTATAGATACTGTCCTTTCGCTTCCGTCGGCTTTTTGTGCTTATCCCAGTATCAGTGCAATTATGTTCTCCCGCCCCCTCGCCACCCCCTCTCTTTCTCTCCCAGTCCTGCTCTTTCTTTTCTTTGATGCCTGTTCAGTTGTTTTCCCCCCATCTCCTTCTTTACACTCCGTAATCTCTTCTTTTAATTAAAGGAAATGGACACAGTGTAGTGGAGATGATTTAAAGACCACGTTGTGTGCGATTCATCCACTGTAATTGGCTCTTTTTTCCTCTAGCAAAGCACCTTACTTTGGTTCACTGTTCATTACATCTGATTCACTCAATATTTTATTTTTTTAAATTTTCATATTGAGTGCGTGGCATTACGAACTGAGCACCAGAGTGCAAAGATACTTTACTGGTGAACACATTACCAGGAAAAATACGTACGTAACATATTTTAGAGAAAAAAAATCACCGAAGTGGCTCAAAGTGTCTCGTTACTTAAATGCTGCCCATTTAGTCCAGATATCATCGCTAATGGATATAATGAAAGAGTTACACTTCTTTATTCTATTGAGCGTATTAATGTTCTTGGTTCTGTATTCAATGAATGGGCTTCTTACCTTAAAAACCCCCATTTCGGTCATTGTGTGGGAAACCATTGTGGAGTGATACAGAAGGGTGCAGAATAAGAAATATGAGTATATATATATATCATCAATTACCTATCAGTGTTCAGGTTAGGTTATTGGGGGAATGTCAGGGTCTGTCAGGTCATAATAGCCAACTCATATTTGTAAAAACAAACTGGGTCCAGCAAAACAGTCTCCACTGAATTACCAGATAAATCAGGTCCCATAATGTGAGGTAATGACCAGCTGACTCTTTTTTTTTTAATAGGACAAGGCCTCATAGAGGCAGACTGTGACTCCTTATTAAGAACAACTAGCTTGCTCAGGGGACTGGACTGGTGACTGCAATGGTGCTCTGGCTGTAGTTTGAGAAAAATGAAACTCAGGCAGGGTATATATCTGGGTCATAGGGGACAGGTGTTGAACCAGAGGCTAAAAGATAACTTTAGAGTCTAGATTTAAAGATGAAAACAGTGTCTGCTTCCCGTTTGATCTTAGGAAGGTAATTCCAATTTACTCACAGGTTGTGTAAAACCACGGCTGAGGGTTTTAAGGTTAAACACTTTGGGCGCAGTAAGATATCCCATACATTGTGAGCATTGGGCTTTATAGGATAGTAGCAATGGTTACCTTTGGACAGTACACAGGTATAAAGAAATACCTGCATCATTGCAATGCCCAGCTAAACACAGTGCATTCGTGTACTTCACAATACTGTATAGATATGGATGAGGAAGCTTTCCTCCACTTGCCGTGTTCTTGGACTATTTGAAGATATCGAGCATTGAAGATATCTATAAATATTTCAAGATTTATTAAGGTGTATTAGATGCCTTAATATTATTTTATCAAGGCTCTCTTCCAGAAACATTGTGATTGTGAAGTACAGGATCACTGCCGACTCTAAATATGAAGTACAGTGTGAAGGCAGCGTGATCTTTGATACATAATCGTATTCCTCTTTCTCCTTCTCTCCCTGATGCAGCGCTCAAAAATAGCCGTATATGAAAAAATGTGGTCGTACATGAAATCCGCAGAGCCCTCTGTCTTTGCCAAGACCACACCTGACGGGGTCGCCCGGGTACGGAAGTCGAAGGGCAAGTTCGCCTTCCTACTGGAGTCGACCATGAACGAGTACATTGAGCAGCGGAAGCCATGCGATACCATGAAAGTTGGCGGAAATCTGGACTCTAAAGGCTACGGTGTGGCCACACCCAAGGGCTCAGCATTAAGGTGGGTGGAATAATATAACAATATCCTCTATGTTGTTATAGTGTTCCACCTACCCTGATGTCTCCTGTTGTCATTTCCCCTTTCCCTCCTTCCGTTCTATTTCATTTGACCCTTTTCCCCCTTTTTTATTTCTGAGTGGGACATCGAGAGGTAATGGTGATATGTCTGTTTTTTATCATGGCTTGGGATATCCAAGCCTGAATTCTTAATTCTGAATTCATTCTGTTAATGAGTGTTCTACGTGTCTGCATTCCCCTTACCTATAAGAGTAGTGCGTATCTGGTGACTAGACTTAAGTGAACATCCATTTCACGTTGACGTCTCTGCCTCCCTCCCCCCCCCTTCCCCCGTTCCTTTTTTCCTTTCCCTTGTCTTTCCTTCCGAACCCATGTGTCGTCCTTCCTGACTGTGTGTGTTGTCACTTTTAATTTAACAGTCCAACGGTTTTTCAATTTAACTTGTGAGAGCTGCGCTGTCACTTGTGACGAATGTTAATTGCATGGTGTTTGTTGTTGATACTTTTCTTCTCAATGACGAGTGTCCCCATCCCGCACACTTCAGCCCCGAGCAACGTAACCCTCCATGCCACCTTTCCAATATTTGAACTTTCTTTGCTGTACAAGCGTTTCTTATCTCTCCATACCCTTAAAATTCTTATCCAATTTGTCCTTTCGTGCTATATTTAATGATTAACATGAATATTGATATTCTTATTCTTACTATGATTATTATGAATCTTATAAATTCGTATTCTTACCCTTAACACTATTACCATTATTATTTTCATACATTAGATTTCTCACGGACCTGTGCATTTTCTTACGAGTTATGTTTTATCGTTTCAAGAAATGCTGTTAACCTGGCAGTTTTAAAACTGAACGAGCAGGGCCTCTTGGACAAATTGAAAAACAAATGGTGGTACGACAAGGGAGAGTGCGGCAGCGGGGGAGGTGACTCCAAGGTCAGCCTCAATGTCACCAAAGTCGGGTACCATAGTGCAGAGTAATCGGCAAGGCTGTTATCTTCTGTTCCAAAAGAAATAGGCCCACCCGCCGTGCAATAACGGCACTTCAATGATGTGGCTTTTCCAGTTTACTGAGCAACTGAGATCAAACCAGGAACCCTTCGCTGGCTAATGGAGGAAAAAAAAAGGACCAGTAGCATCTTCGACTTTCTGAAGAGAAATGCATGCAGCCGTTAGCCGCAGTTGTAAGACAGGGAGCGATAATGGCCAAATGAGGCAATTTCCCTCAACCTGCAGAGACAGATCAGCAGGGTCTATTTAGGAAGTTTAGGGTTTTACAGGGATTTGTGACAGGGGTTTTCTGCGGGGCAGACTCTATGGTCTCCCAGTCTCCAGAGTTGAAGATGGCTGCCCTGCAGTTATGGAAGGCGGTAATTGCATTATCACTACCTTTCACATCTGCAGGGCAGTGAGGCACCAAAGAGAGAAAAGTGAGTCTGGTCTGTGAGCCATTCTCCTCTTCAGCCAGACTACCTAGAGTCATGCTCTGGCATTTATAATGAGGAGATCTGGGTTTGTGAAAACGAAGCAAAATAAGTACAATGATGGTTAAGATAAAAATGGTTGTGGTAGACATACACAGTTATTACCTAGATAGACCTGAGATAGTCCAGACTGCTATGCTTCCTCTAAAACATGTTACTGAGCTCTAGACAGTATGATCTGAAGTATTCATGGAGGAAAACATCTACTGTAGCGTAGGGTGGGCCAAATGGTCTGAAATCATTTGACAACAGTAAGGCTGCCTTTCTGGCTTGGCCTGAGACCCAGACCCAGTGGGCTGGGGTTGGAAGGGCCGGCTCACAGCACTCTCCTGACCGCCACAGAGCGGAGATGGGCAGGCAGGAAGGCGAGGGGAGCAGCGGTGTCTTGAGGGGACGAAGCATTACAGGCAAACGTGAGAATTCTAATACCAAACAACGGTCTGATTCCGTCATGTCACGCGCTAAAGTCACTTCCTGTCGGCCACCCGCCCAGGCCTGTCCCTGCCACCCACCCTCGGGCCTCAGCAATGACAGCCCACCGGTGGGGTCCTGAGGAGGACGCTTTCACCCAAACTTCTGTTACAGCAGCGATGACCCTGCCACGGCCCAGTGGACGCTCTGATTCCTCTCCCGCCTGGACCCCGACCGGGCCGGGCACACCGCACAGACCAGGCAGACGCCTTTGCTATTCCTGACTGGAGGTGCTCATTTCTGAGAGTAAGCAGGCACTGAACACCCTCGCAGTGTGACAGGAATACAAAGCCGGTGCCTGGTTCTGACAGCAGTGTGCCAGCAGATTTGGGTCGGACCAGAGGGCAAGTTTTGCAATACACCAACAGAAATTATGGTTAGGATTTTGAATCGCAAGATTCATATTTTTTCATTATTCCTAAAAAAGAGGTAAACCTCAGTGATTTAACACATTTGAAATAAATTGTATGTAATGACCATCTTTTATTCGAATTTTCACCACGGAAGAAGAACTAGAACAAAATGAAATTAAAAATGTTAAAATGATAAAAATGATCAAATTTAAAGTCGAGTAGATCAATCAAATGAAGTGATCTGAAAAACTGCACTACACAGAGGCTCAAACACAATTGTACCAACCACAGAGAAGTCCTCTCATGAATAACCATCATCCATGCAAAATTCACAAAGGAAACCCCCATGCATTATCATTTGTTAATGACCAAAGATGAGTTAATTTACAACAGTAAATGGCTCTTTTAAGATAACTCTTGTAAGAGGTTATAATCGCATATCGCATTTCAGTTGAAAGAAAGGTGAAGGATAATCTGGAAACCAATCAGATTATCCACAATTCACAGGCCCAGGACAAATGTGTGTCAGAAACAGCATCCACGCCTCTACCTTTAAAAGAATATGGCATAATGAAATTTCCTCTTCCTATGCCGTTTTTAGGGTTTAAGGCATAATCAGTGGCTCCAAGGTTAATTTCAGTCCAAAATCAGTTTTGTGCCATAAGGAATTATCTGCTCTGCAGGAGTCATTGCCCCCTAATGAAAGACATGGGTATTGCATTAGCTGGGCATTATTTATTTTATTTCATTAATTAATTTATTGTATTTATTTTGAGGAGCCAGTGCACTACATCAGTTATGACAAGGTAAGGCATAACCATGGCAAATTAAGTCCAATTAAAACCAAGTGAGTGCACACCATTTCATCTTCCATTTATTAATTTTATGCAGGTAAGAATATGTAAATACTCTTGGCAGACATATTTTAATCACATATTTAACCCATTACATGTGCAATTCCGTTACTGCCATGCAAGTGCCCAATTAATTCCTGCTCTGTTGGAGCCTAAACAGCTTGTTACACACACACATGATTTATATTAATGCAGTGTAAATATTTGCTTGTTAATTATTGCATTAATGTAGTAGAATATGTCAAAGCAGGCAGGGATTCAGAGAAGAAATTAGCTTTCCTGTCTATTTATGTTTCCTCTGTCATGATCGTTTTTGTAAAGATCGAAACAGATATAGATGAGTGATGCTCCATTTCTGGCAGGCTAAGCTGCTGAGATGAGGACGTCGCCTGTAGAAAGGCACTCTGGTATCAAGAAGTCGTTGGCAGCGGGGGGCACAGTGTGGCATAATGGATAACAAACGTAGCCTGCAAGCAGGTTGTTTCTGGGTTGAATCCCAGCTAGGGCCGGATCTGTTGTACCCCTGGGCAGGGTACTTGGCCTGATTTGTTCCAGTAAATATGCAGCTGTATAAACGGATAACAGACAAAATGGAAGTTTGGCAGGGTGAATACAGATGTCTACTTCAAAAATGAGTAATTGGTGAGAATATGCAGCGTCGAGCAGAGAGGCTCAGGGGCTTACAGAGAGACCCACCTTACAGGTCATAGAGAAGCTTGTGCTGGGCGTTTAAGTGTTGGTGGGTACGAGGTTCTGTTCTGGTCCACAGTGAAGCTGAATTACTCAGGCTGACCAGGGAGAATGCTTCACTGCATCAGGGCCAGTAGCACTTTACTCTTTTCTGTTCCACGAATAATAAGCAGAACTATTATTATTATTATTATTTTTATTTTTATTTTTATTCTATTTATTATTATTTTTATTATTGTTGTTGTTATTATTATTATTATTATTATTATTATTATTATTATTATTAATATTAGTGGTATTGCTGTTGTTGTCATTGTTATTCTCATTCTTATTGGTATTGTTATTCTTATTGCTATTGTCATTATTATTATTGCTATTATTGTTGTTCATTATTATTATTTTTATTGTAGTCATTGTTATTCTCATTGTTATTCTTATTCTTATTGCTATTATTATTGATTATTATTATTGTTATTTTTGCAGTGAGTTGCATATTTATTGCATTTTGCATAATATCCTGTCATACAGCTGTTGTTTTCTGAAGCAATTCCATGCACCCTGTTTAACAGCCGTGCCCCCAAGGAACTTGAACTTTGCACCTTTTTTGTTATGGGTCCAATTCACTCACCACAATGCAACACTACTCCAGTTATCCTCTGCCCCCTCCAGCCACACACCGGCAAACGTCATTAACAAAGCGGTGAAAATATCATCCTGGGTGCTGGATGAACGGCAACTGCAGAGCCTAGCGAATCCATCACGCCCTCGGGAATACAGTATACTGACACATCCATGCATCAATCACATATTACAACATTCACCCATATTCACAGCCAAAAGGAGCACAGCATCTTATCCATCTAAAAGAGTGCACTCATTATGGACAGAATGAATACATCTGCGCTATATCACTTTCATTTAATCTGATATCTGTGAGAGAAGGACAGATTGTGCCACTTAGCGCCGCTGTCCTCTAATGCAGTTTTGGCATCTGCTAAGGCAGTATGCTATCTGTTAGATTTGATAGGTTAGACTTTATTACAAGGAAAACAATGCCACATTTCACCTGGGACAGCGGTTCAATTTTTCCCTCATCTTCTCAGTGATAGCTCTGTTGCACAGCGAAGGATGGTGAATGCAATATATTTCATGGTGTTAAATTACAAGTGTTTATCATTTTTTCCAGGGAATGAATGTATGAGAAATCTAGCAGTCATGCCTATTCCATAATGGCTTGCAAAACAAAAGCCATCACAGGTCAATCAGAGACTTTTATCATCTTTATACAATAAATGTTGAATTGATTCTCCAACAAGTATACAGGTCAAATTGGTTCTCCAAAATGTTCTCTGTCTATTTTGGTTGACTCTGACAGCTGTCCAATCAGATACTAATGCAGTCATTCTAATAATGTGAAAAAACAAAAGCACATATCCACTGGGTCTGACATAAACGTGGTCGATCTCTGACAAATCCAAACTAACTCTACGCAATTGACAAACTGCACTCTTGACAGTGCATCCTCACAACTTTTTGTGTATAAAAAAAGTTGCTAAATAAGAATAATTTCTTAATTTAAGGGTGGGATTTCAGGATTAAGAGTGAATGGATAGATTCCACAGAACATCAAGCGCACCATCACATCGGCCCTGCAACTGAAGTGCATCCTGCATTTGTATTGTGCCACTTCTTTATTGCCAACTTAGTGGCACAATTGCTGAGATGCCCTTTTCTTGCAGTGCTGTGACAAGACATTGTGTGCTATCTGTCCAGGTAAGGAAAGGGCTTTGCACGCAGCGCATATGCAGGGGACCATGCGGTCGTCGTCCATTTTGTTTCTAAGTGACGTGGTAGCTAGCATTCTCCTCAGCTAGTATAAAATTCAGCTGGTGGTTTTTTGTTCATCTGCTAGTCAAAAAGGGTTCCTGTTAGATTGAGCTTGTGACATACTGGTTAAAAAGCCACATGTTCCCTCCCCATGCAGTTTCATCCCCCGTGTGTTTAGTGTTTAGCTATACAGTTACTGACGCCTTTCTCTGCTCTGAACAGTATGTGCCGATTACTCAAAGCGATACCATCAGGCCCTGGCCATATAGGCTAGCCATGCTGAATAGAAGGTAACAGTTAGAATGTCTGCACTCTGTGATGTTGAATCGGCCAGGAGCCCTGCTGTATCGCTTTGTAAAGTATGAAGTAGTTTAAAAGCTTGAATAACATAAAATAACATAATATAATGTTATTTATGTTATTTCCCACGTGAAGAACTCCTGTAAACCTTGCAGTATTGAAACTCAGTGAACAAGGCATCTTAGACAAGCTGAAAAACAAATGGTGGTACGATAAGGGTGAATGTGGGACCAAGGACTCTGGAAGTAAGGTCAGTCGCTGCAGGTCTTTTGTACTGATTCCAAATTGCATTTTGACCTATTGTTCATATGCAAAGACAAATAGCTGTTCAGAAACATCTATTTATTTTTCTTTATTTTTTAACAAGAACAGATCAACTGTTTAAAGATAATTTGTTGTAAAAAAAAATCTTTTTGAATATGACCTAAAGCATTGCACAATTTTCCCCAATAGTAATACATTTTTGGCAAAATATTTGCTGTAGTTTATTTGTCATTACATATCACTGTGAATGCTATGATATTACCATTTTAAGTACTTTTGCTTTTTTGTTGTTGTTTTTTGTAGAAGTCACAGTATGCTAATGTGAATAGAATAATACAACGAAAAGGTCATAGCATGTCTGGGGAAATTTTATTATGTGCATTTGCAATATGTATTTTAATCTTTAAATCGATGACAATATTTATATAGTCATTTTTTGCTCATTTTCATACTTGACATTCATGGTATTTAACCATTATGCTGTTGTTTTTATTGACCAAACTTTTTTATTAAAATTTTATTTATTGGCGTTGTTACTTATTTGCATGGAAAATGGGTATATTAGGTTCTTTAACCTCATACAGTGTGGCTGACGAACAAAGTTTCTTATTCTGACAAACTATTTCAGATTAACTTCCCAATGTCTGCTGGCATTCAGAAGTCACATCTGAAACAGAGCTGTTAAAAAAAGAACATTTTGTTTGCACACTATATGAAGTTAAAGAATGCAATAAACCTATTATTTAACCCTCTGAGATTAAGACCCAGTCTTTGACAGACAAACAGTTAAAGCTGAGTGTTTTTATTACCAGCGTGTTATCAATGCCCAGCTGCGAACCCATGCAAATATCTACTTCAAAGCTCATAGGGTTAAACTGCAAATGGTAAAACTCTCATAAACAAATTTTTGATAAACAAGTTTGGGAGATAGCAGCAGCAGAATGGTTTATTTTTTACCTCTTAAAGTTTGCTTTTTGACGCAAGTGGTGATTTTTAAAGACCTCATACCAAAAGATTTACTTTGTGTCTACTTGCTCAGACAGTTCTGTAAAATTGTCAGTTTGCAGAGGATATGTAGTCAGGGCTTGTCATAGGGCTGACCTGTATGTTACTGGCCCATCTTCCTCAAGTGGAACCCGTAAAGGAGCCACAATTTAGCATCCGCTACATTCACCAAATCAGCTTTGTTTGACAGAGCTATGTTATAGTCGGGTTAGGGTTGACTAATCCCCCTTAAAAAGGGAAATGGCCTGACCACAGTCGTCCGAAGTCCCTCTCGGCTTCTTACCACTGTTGGGAAGCCAGCTACAGTCATCCAGAGAGTCACCTTCTTTATTTAGCTTCTGTGTGACCCCTTTACCAAAACAGCAGGTCTGAATGTTCTGTTGTCGCAACCTTTGGTGTCATTTTAGCACTGAATACACCATTGGTAGCACCAGAAATGTTGCTTCGGGGGGAATTTGAGGGTATTTCATCCTCGAGAGAGAGAGAGAGAGAGAGAGAGAGAGAGAGAGAGAGAGAGAGAGAGATAGAGAGTAGGCGTCTGCATTTG
This sequence comes from Conger conger, assembly GCF_963514075.1. Lineage (NCBI taxonomy): Eukaryota > Metazoa > Chordata > Actinopteri > Anguilliformes > Congridae > Conger > Conger conger. The sequence continues at coordinate 24,412,558 of NC_083762.1, forward strand.
AGTGTCAGTCTTCGCTGAGATTTGAATCAGAGGCCTTTGAAAGCAGCTAGGGAGTTGAAGACGAGATGTGTTCTTGAGTTCAGGGATGCTAGTTTGATTGTGCTCTACAATGCTCTCTCCAATGCAAACATTCTAACTCTGTTCTTCGCCTCTCTTAGGACAAGACAAGTGCTCTGAGCCTTAGCAATGTGGCGGGAGTCTTCTACATTCTGGTTGGCGGTCTGGGGCTGGCCATGATGGTGGCTTTGATAGAGTTCTGTTACAAGTCACGGGCAGAGTCCAAAAGACTGAAACTTGCAAAGAACGCCCAAAACTTTAAGCCAGCTCCCCCAGCAAACACCCAGAATTTTGCCACATACCGAGAAGGCTACAATGTGTACGGAACAGAGAGTGTTAAGATCTAGGGGTATGACTCTCCAAAATCCTGTCAGCTCTCTGCCTTTTCTGTTGAGTCATTCTGGTTTTTTTTCTGTTCACTTCTGTTTTGTTTTACTGTGCTTATGTTTTGTTTGTCTCGGGCCCAAATTCAGTCTGTCAGTATCGTGGATGACATGAACGTGTTACATTTGTATTGCTTTGTAAAACATTGGTGTTATGCTTGACAGTGCTTAGATTGAGATATAATGCACACAGTGACCAGATTGTAAAAATATATTAACATCAGATGCAGTTGTTTTATCTGTACGTAGACACATGCTGTAAGAGATTCCGCCATTAAGAATCAGTCTATTTACATTGAGATTCAGTTCATTTTCTAAAGATTTTTCAATCGCCAAGATATAACTGTGTTAAGTGTGCAAGATTAAAATTGTTCAATACAATTCCAGTAAGGGCATTACTGTCACCTCTGATATACTGTATAATTCTGCCATCTATAAATGCAATCATTTATAGATTATTTGGCTGATGTAAGTGTTGCAAGGTTATTTGATATATGAAAAGTCTAGCCAGGGAATCTCTTAACTCTAACCTACAATTTGCTCCTACCTGGTAATTTCCTTAGTGTCTGACAAATGTAATAAGGAAGTCTAAGGTTCCCATCAGAGTAGACGCTGCTCCCATATAGTGAAATGCTGCTATTTTCTTTGCCATTCACAGAATGTGTTTCCTCCTGTCTGACACAGTTGGAAGGATCCAGAGCCACTGGCAGTTAAAGCTGACACCTATGAGCAAACGGTTGAAGAGACGGATGGTTCTTGGGCCTGGACCTTACCCTTAGCCCCTGAGCACTAGCCTTGCGGTGTCAAGCACGGCACGATAATCTATGACGAAGACATGGACAGGCATTGTCACTGAAAGTACTGAATTAGTCTCCTACTGTGCCTTACAGAACATTCAGAGAGTCACAACAATGCAACTCATCCTAGTAATATTGCTTCACTTGAAATACGAAAAAAAAAAAAAAAATAGCAAAGGAGGAATGACATCATGTCCTGTGAACATTACAGTGCAGATACTTTGAAAGGAAAAAAAAAAATCATCACTTGCAACCCTAGCACATTTGGAAGTGCCACACTGAGGGGAATCTACTTGAGAAGACACGGTGCATTGATGTTCTTTACAAAAAAAAAAAATCTGATTTAAATTATTTAAACATAAAAATGATTTTCACAGTGAGATCCCACCTATCAAACATAGTAAAGAGAGGTTCTTCAGTGTATTGCAACCACGCCATTCACTTTGCCAGAAATGTATTTTCAAAGATATTTACAGTGATTTCTAATGATAATTTGACTGGTATTTCTTCAGGATAAGAAGGGAAAAAATATATATATATATAATTATTTCAGCTGCATCAAATAATTAGAGAGATTATGCCATTTCACTTCATGTACAATTACCGTTGTTGTGTTGTAATAGTGAACCCTGGTTCTGCTGATATCTTAGAACCTGACAGCCAATATGCAGAAGTTTATGAGCAGACAGTGCTTCTCCATTGGAGTTACTGTGGACAAAATTAAATGTGACATTTGGCTTATGACAAAAGACCACATCTGGCACAATCCCCAGTACTGCCAAAAAGATGTGTCTGCCGAGAGAGGATTTATTTCTCACATGTAAGCAGCTTGTGAAACTCAATTGGTGCCAAATTTTTACTCGCAATAACTGAACAGAACCTAAACAGTACATCAGAACAAAATTAATTATACGCTACTAAAACAGGGTTTAAAAAACACACACACACCTGCATATGTATTATGCATTTTCAGCTGAATTTTAGTTTTGCTGCTCATATTTTACAAGCAGTTTTCTTTAATTCTGTAGAAATAAAAGTCTACTTTGAAAGGAATGAGAAATAAATTAAGTGGACTTTTTTCAAATGCAGATATACAGTATTGCAATCAATTTAATGGCTTCGAAAACCAATATTTTTGGTTTACCTTCTCTATTTCCTTAAATGACAGCACATTTTAAAGTTGTGGTTTGCTTTTGATTTTGTTTCCATTAATGGGCGTATTAGTGTTTGGTGCAAAACGTTTTTAAAAAATTAAAACAATTAAAAATGGGAGATTCATTTTGCCCAAAGATCAGTGCAGGGGCGCATTTTAAACTAAAGCTTAACAATTTTCCATTAACGCTGTTACAATTATTTTCTTTTCTCTAAGAAAACTGTGATTCTGTAGTATTTATGATATGCCAAGAAGGAATTCCTTGAAGATGACTAAAAACATATGGAAAGATAGTTTTATATAAAAAAAGAAAAAAATTTAACAAAAAGATGTAAATGATACCTGTACATTTGTTTAAACAAAGTTAATTTATGAGTGTGAAGGCTTCACAAATGAGTTTGATAGATTTGCTGATTTTTAAAATGCATGTATTAATTGGTGACTGCTTAACAAGTCCTGCTACTTCAGAATGTAGGAGGTCAGCATTAGAAACTCAACTTCCATTTTTAATCATCTTATCCTTTCTTCCCTTTTTGTTACTGCACTATTGCGAAAAATAAAATTGCTGAGCAACTTAGCGATTACAAAAGAACAAGAACTGCATGTGTGGGAATAATTAACCAAGCCTCGTTAGTGAGGTGTTGTACAAAGAATTTTAATACATTTTGTAAATAAAGCTGTATAGTAAACACTGTGTTTCGTGTTTGTTTAAACAGAATAGCTCAAGATTGCATACAGATTCTGTGTATTATAGCCAACACTCCTTTCCAAACATTTAACGATATATATACAGTATGCGCTATAACACTATAATAATAATTTTGATAGCACCATGCATCCCAAAGAGATTTACTATGCAGGGGTAGCCTCAACCACCACTAGTGGATATCAGCCATTTTGCAGGACAGTGTTCACCGCATATCAGTTGGGTTGGAGATGGAGGGAACATTAACTAGAGGATGAATGGGCAGGTTGGGGGGACTAGGTTGAGAATGTTGCCAGGATACACAGAAATCCCCCACTACATGAAACCCTTAATGACCACGGTGCACCATTGCACTGGAGAATTGGCATCTATTCTTCCAAGTATTAACTAGTTTATTTGTTGGTATCTTGACATAGTAATACAGCTGTTGGCTGATGGTAGTCCTATACATACAAATATCGCCACTCCTACTCCAGTCATCTATGAAAACTGTTGACTTGACCATTCTAAATTAATGGAATATATTTTTCTTATTTGCAAAATTATATGTGCACATATCCAGAAAATGAGTGCATCTGTAACCTCCTATTGGGATAAATATTACACATTTTATTGTCCAGATTTTTTTCTACTCAAATTTAAGAAGCCAGGTTTAAAACACTTCAAAGGCTGCAGATTAGGCTTATGTATCAGGCAGATATAAATTATGAAAGCCTATTTAAAGTAAATTAAAACAGAACATAATCTCGGGGTTCAGGAATTTTCCTAAATATGTATTATAAATATCTTTGACATAATGAAAATGGTATATCTACATTCCTGGATATGAAGTCACTGAATATTGACATATATTACTTTCATAAGAAAAAGCATTGCAGATGAGTGGGCAGCAACAGTATCCATGGAAACAGTTCCACTTGATGTTGTACTGTATGTGTGAATATATACTTGTACTGATATGATAGCAGGTGAACTCTTCTTATCATCACAGGGAAGCTATAGAAATGGCCCCATTTGCAATAGCATGAGTTCCAATTAATGGCAAATGTGTTTCATAAATGTCAGTATGCAAGACATATAGAATTCAAGTTAATTCAAAGGAATGAAACTTGAAGTCTGTGGCTTTGGATTGGGTAACCGTTGAATTCCATTTTAAGAGTGGGTGTTTGTTTGCTCTGGAACAAAAAGACATTTTGTGTTTCTCACTGAGAAACATTCTCAGTCCAAAATGTTGAAATGACACTTTGAGAACATTGTTTAACAGGCCAATGTTGTACTGACTTGTCAACTGAGAGAAAATACATTTGAAAAACCACAAAAAAAGGAATGACAAAGGAAATTGTTGCACAAGAATACAGATAGTAAAGATATCTAGTTCACTGGCAGCTCACTAAAAAATATTGCTTGTTGGAATTGAAAAAAAATCAGCTATCAGGATTTTCTCTCATACCTCTTTAGATGAGGCCCATTAATTGGAGGGATTTAAAGGTAAACCAGCACTCAGGAGGGATGTGGGAGGCAATAGAAGCACTGAAAGAGAACTGGTAACTAAATCATCTATAATTACACTTCTCCCCTGGGCAGCAGTGTAAATTTGTCTGTTTTTTGGGGGGTTATGTGTGGGGGCAGGGGATGAAAGAGAGATAATCGCAGGACTTCAGGATGGGTCGGCCTAGCTGGAATTAAATACTTTTCCCAGTGCACTTTCAACTATAATTTAGCCAGGGGTATTGTTTGGTGAGGCCAATCCTGACTTTCTTACTTGTAATTACTGTCCTCCAATTGGGGGTATTCTGTGTGAAACCAGGCTGGATGCATCTTTTATTCATGGGTTCAGTGGTGCAAGGTTCTGTTGTCGATCAATAGTCAAGCTAGCACCATATGCTTGCTGCATCTCGGGATGCAGGCTATTATTTCCATCCTCATTCACAATCAGAGCTCCCACTCCCTCCCATTTGAGACCAGTGTCTCCAGAGACAACATGTAGCCAGGCATATTGTGATGCTAGTCAATAAGCTAGTCAATCGTTGCATCACTTACACTCTCTTTGCCTCTCTGTTCTTCTCCACACATTGTACATAAAAAGGTCTTATTAAGCAACTTCAGCAGAAGAGAACACAAAGCAGTTATACCTCTGATGAAGGCTTGATGAAGAACTAGCTGACCTGATAGACCTGATGAAGAACCTGATAGACCCTGATAGACTACAATGGTCTTGATGACAGAGCTTCTTTTTTTTTCCAATTCAGGATTATAAAAAAAACAAGCCTCCTTCTCTACAGACAGAATGTATTTCCATGTCATTTTAAAAACTGCTGATGGACCAAGACAGAAGGGAATCAGTAAATCAAAGTCTGTCCAAGCAGGACTAGGCTCTAGAGGGGAGGGATGCTAGATGCCAATAAGCATCGTCATAGTCATTTTTCGCCTCTACTACAGCCACGTGAGTCAAAAACCAAGATACATACAGTATTAGCATGTGTGCTATGAATGTACTGATAAAGATAAAGATGTTCACCATAAGGGCACATTGGGCTCTACAACATAGATGCTGCAAATCCAAGCCTTGGGATTAGTCACCTATGAAAGGGATTTTACAATGCCATAACATTTTGGTTGTATCCTGCCAAGAGTATGTTGGATTTAAGTTGACAAGAGTTCCTGGGTTACTGCTGCATTATCACCTCCCTGCAAGGAGTCAGCCATTATCAGGGTGCCGCTTGTCATAAAAGAGACACTTCACTTCAGCTTGTGTGGCCTGTAATCTATGAAGATGAAGACACTGACAGATGCAGAATTATAATTAGATTGAAACAATGCTACAACAATAAGCCTATTGTTCACGTGCACATGTACAATGATCATGTTCTTTGGGTGTTGTTGAAGACATGAAAAGATAAAAACATGACATCCAAGCACACCAGTCCTGAAACCAGGCCCCAGCAATGCCAAAGAAGCTTGAAGATATGGTAAGATCAACCTGGAATAATTTACAATGAGAAACAATGCATGCAGCTATAAAGACGACCCTGAAATTGTTTGTCCATGCTCTTCTTCATGTGGTAACTTTAAAATAAAAGTAGAATAATACAGGATAATACAGTTCTGTGCTATTAAGTTTTACTCTTTCTTCATAACTGACAGTATTTGCAGTAAAGGACACACAATGAGTGTCTGAGAATCACTACATGAACAGGAATGACATGCTTATATCTAGTATGAATAGTCCACTGAGAGAAGCCAGTTTGGGGGGACAAACACAACGAATGTCCAGACATCAATTAGAATAACAGTCATTAAAATAATGGCACAGCCTAATAATTGTGTTGTGTGTGATTGATGGAAGTTTCCCTCAATACATCAATGAATTCAATCATTCAGGGAATTTGAAGTGAACCACTGAAGACACAGTTTAAGTTTTGCTACAGACTGAAATACAACCAATAGCAGAAGTGGTAAGACCAGCAGCTTTCTAAAGCAGAGGGCCACATAAGCTGCTTTACATTCCCCTCTCCTGCGGAGAAAAAGGTCAGGACTACTTCAAGGAAATCAGAATTCATTTTTCACTGCTCTCAAGGTCAACTTTAATCCCATTAGCATGTCAGCATAAACTTTTTTCGATGGTCTTCCTCCAAAAGTGTGCAGCTCCTCCTACTCCCGGATCCCTCCTGCAATGCGGCACACTGCTAAATTAAATGCAGCCCCCTCCTACCCAGCACGACTGCTAAACAGCCTCAGATTTATTTATTTATCCTAATCAGACAAATCAAATTACAGCACTCTAACTTACTTGGCCTCTTTTGCCAAGATTTTCTGTATGCAGTATTCTAATCTTGATGGCTAACTCACCGGCTTTCGGCTCCACTTGATTCGCAACTGTTTTATGAATTACAAAACGCAAAGCAACACAAGTCAGTGCTGCAGTTTAATTAATATGTCATTTACGATCAATAAATCTTGCTTTCAATGTATACACAAATTTTCGAACTCCGCCAAATATCTTCTTCCCTGATAAATAAAATGTGTTTCCTTGTTTACTCTCTGCTTTTGTTAAAATGACTTACACATGAAACTGTTATGCTATAAGTGCTCATCAATGAAAGTAATAACTGTCTCATTATATTCACATTTTACATTTATCTCTGGCACATTATATATTATCCTGGAGCAAAATACAGGGAGCAGGTTCAACAGGATTTTTTCAGTTTTTTTTCCCCACTTGCACCCAAATAAATATATTTAGTTTGGAGGGGGGAAATTAGCCACCTACCCTGGAGATGCTATATATTCATATGCAGTTAGTCATGTTTTTCTGAGGCATTTTCATTATATTTGCCTGTCGAGTGACTCCGATGCGTGTTAGATGAAATATAAGGAATTCATCATGTGGTGTCATGGAGGCATTCTATGCCCACTGAAATCATTTTAATTTGAGTAGGACAGAATTGCTTTATTATTCCCATGTTGTGCATTTTTTTAAAGAGTTTTCAATGTAATGATTTAGCTTCCTTAAGACTAGGGTAAGAAATATATAAACTGGAGTGAAGGTCAAAAATCTCTTTTGTATTAGGTGCACAAATGGGTATACTTGGATGATGCTCTCAATCAAACCTTCAGAGAATCCAGCAACTCCTCAGGCAAAGCACTTCAAAAAGTAATTACACTTCAGTGCATGGTAAGCATAAACCTATGTGCTCCTTCCTAACAACGGCTCCACTGTCCAAACCTTTTCGCAACAGTGCTGAGTATAATGGGCTCCAGGATTATTGGCACCCTTGATAAATAGATAATAATATTTTAGATAATATTTTATGTTAAAAAATATAGGAAAACAATATACTTATTAGGGATTTATTCTCAGGTTTCAATGTTTTTTATGAATTCTATTTTTTTTTTTCTGAAAACCATGAGTCAAAATTATTGGCACCCCTAACAATTATTGTAAATAAAATCAAACAAGGAAATTGGGAAGACAAGTTTACTTAATTTTCTTAATCTCAGTTTAGAGGAACTATATTGTGTCATTCCATCACTTACTATTTCATTAGAGTCTAAAAATGTGGCATGCAAAACCCCTTTGTCATATATCAGCCAAAGAACTCTCAAATCAGAAGACAGAGATGGTAATTAACCATCACAAATAAATTATTATATTTGAAAATGTTAAAACTTTGGTTGATTTTGAATCATTAATAACGCGCAGTACTTTGCATCACAATTGCCATAATTTCTAAAAATAATAAATCATTACTTCACGCTATATGTAGTTAATGTACTTAATATATTTTAGCCTCTCTCTGTGCTTGCAGCACTGTCTGTTGTTTTTCAGAGTGATCAGAGCCAGGAAAAGTTTCATCATTTTCTCCCCACCCACTAATAATAAAATAACTTTATTATTAGTGCCTAAGTAAAAAAAAGTTTGGTTAAATTATGTTTGAAACATCTCCCATGGATATCTTTCCAACAATACAAAGTGTAACTCAATATAGCCTAGAGTAACATATTTTTGTCATCAGGTCAGCTATGATAACTAGACTACTTACATGAATTAGAAATGCATTGCATAGTAGTGTATGTTGCGAGCATTGATATTCGTTGGATATTTTAGCTGTGAAAAAATTATACACATCTATTCGATCTGTTCTCGTTAGCAAGGTTATATATGAAATTAATCACCACCCACGTGACACGTCTCGGCCAATCAGAATGCCGTATTTGCACTAGGTGATTGGATATTTTTCCATGCAGTAATATATATGTAAGCAATTATGTTCTTTTGGCTTTGAAAAACTAATTTGTTGCTTTAGCAGTATGTTTGAGATCAATGGGCCTAATGTAAGAACTACTCATACGAACAGATTTGATCTTAAATCACTGGTACAATTTTCTCGTATTTCAAATTTTTTCAAAAATGTACGAGTAGTCCTGGCCTGTCAAATGAATCATGTCAACTTTTTCATTGGAGAGGCATGTCAGCGCAGCTCGCCTGTCTCACAGAACCTGGATTAAACTTTCAAACTAGGCATTGCAGTTTAAATATGAATCAAGATTCAGTAACTGCATTGCTTATTTCTTGCCTAAAATGTTCTCAGAAACGTGGACCCTTTAGGAGGAAAAAGAGATAGTTTGTCAAAGGTCCACCATATATATTGGTAAAACCTTGTTAATCCCATTGGCCATCTTTCCAACTAAATCCACCTAAAGTACCATAAATACTGTATTATAATGGACGTCAGACTGCAGAAAACTGCAGGTCTTCCATGACCTACATTAGGAATAACAGAGTTCACAAGTGTTCTCTTCCTTCTTGAAAATTGTGGAGTAGAGGCAAATCACTCACTGTAAAAAAAGTAATCAAAAGTAGTGGGCGGCCTGTAGCGTAGTGGTTAAGGTAAATGACTGGGACAGGCAAGGTCGGTGGTTCTAATCCTGGTGTAGCCACAATAAGATCCGCACAGCCGTTGGGCCCTTGAGCAAGGCCCTTAACCCTGCATTGCTCCAGGGGAGGATTGTCTCCTGCTTAGTCTAATTAACTGTACGTTGCTCTGGATAAGAGTGTCTGCCAAATGCCAATAATGTACAAACATCAAAACCAATGATCTATTATCTATTATCAGCAGTAAGAGCAAATAGGAATATCAGGATAAAATAAGAGTAACTAGTAATATCAGTTGTGATTCTAGTAATATGAATTGCATTATTGAATGTCTAACATACAGTAAGCTTTCTTTTTTTTTTTATCAGACGTACACAGCTCACTGTTTCATTTGCATGCAGAAACTAGGCTTCTGCAGAAGCCAATTCTGGAGGTGATCCAGATCATCAGAATTAAACAGCATAAATTCAGTGTCGGATTTGATCAATCCTAAAAATGTATTTGTGACAACTGTACTTTATGTAAACTTGTGAGGCCCTTACTGGGTTAATCTGCCAGGACAAAAAGTGTTACCAGGACTAGGAGCTCCCACCTCAAGTTGAATCACATGTGCAGAACAGTGATAAGTAAATTCCCACTGCAGGCTCCATTTGAATTGATTCCACTAACGACCCTCTGTGACCCTTTTTCGCACAACAATAGAAATGTCGTACTCCATCTGTGCTAAGATCAGGGAAATGAATGGTTTGTCTTAAGCAAGCAGAATGCAGCTGGATGAAATCAACAACCCACATGTGGTAAATTTATGTCACATTTTCATCAGAGATCAGCACTTGCAACTTCCTTTTATAAGGTTTTGCCAATGCTGTAATTGCTTGCTCGTGATGAATGGCATCGTATCATGCACAATTTACATTTTTGTAGATTACATTTTAGCTCGATGCCAAATTTACATGTCATGCTGTTAAAGAAGAGATCTGAATACGGGCTTGAGATGGCGTATCTCATACTGTGTGTAGAGAAATCTCCTATACCTCTTTTGCTTTTGCTCTCCTATACCTAATATTTTATATTGTAGCCAGATATTGTGAGATCAGGGAATGTGGTCAATGCAATTTCCAGTGCCAAAGTTATTCCCTTCCATCCTCAAAGCACATCTTCCCACTGCTGGCCAAGTGGCAGCACATTCTCATGTTACACCCCCACAATTCTCTGCCTACACTAATCTAAGGAAAGGCCCCAAATAAATTGCCAAGTTCAAAAAATCCTTATCTGGTCATCTATTTTCATGTGTGTTCTTTTTTGACGACCAGTGTACATGATTTGTTGACATGTTTGATTGAGCAGTTATTCCAGTTTTCAGAGATGCTATTTTGTGCACAATAAATATTCTTGCTCTTATGCATCCTTGGTTGGCATTCTGTTAACATTATAATAAAAGATAAACAGGCCTGCTGGCCTACTCATCTGGTTACGGTAGTGTTCTAGTTGTGGTGCCCCCCATATTCAGGATCAAATTCTGACCTTTCCAGCGCCAACTGTGGCCACTAGACCCTTAGAGCGACACATAATTGCCAGCAGAATGGCCCAGGGTTTGGAAGGATTAGTTGGCAGGGATAAGAATCTCAGCACTCTCTGGTGAGCCCTGCTAGTCGATTAGGTGCCTGCAAGCTGTACATGAAACGTCTCATCCCACCAACTTATCTCTGCACAAGCCAGAATTGCAAGCAGTATAGGCACACAAGTGTTAGAGCACTCACAAATCAACAGTGAAAGTTCCAATGAGCCGGATGTATACCTGACATAATAGATAGATTGACCATTTCAAATAAGGGGGGAGGGGTAGGCAGGCAAAGCATTAAAATGCATATGTAGACAATGTGCATAAAGTGCCTATATATTATGCAGAATGCAAATAGCCTATGCATGTTCCTACTCAGGCAATTTACATTCCTATTAATCATGATTAACACAATTATTTCTGTACACTCATATCCTAGCAACTAACTCCAGGTACTTGCTCTTCTACAGCAGCTTTCTTTGATCTTATTGCACCTGTGGTATGTGTCAGTCAAATGTGGTTGAAGGTCCTAAATAAAAGCAGCTCGCAAAATCTATAAGGGATGTGACAGAAGATTTGATGATTTGTGCCCTTGTAGGCTACACTATTCAATTAGCAATATTGATATGTAGCCAAGTTATTTTATTGGCACTGAAATGTCTTAATGTTGACAGTGTGTTCAGTGACAAATGGGATAGTATCACAGTACCATGCCCATTTCACACTGAATTTACACACGTTGCATCGTTACTGCTAATTGCGGTAATTATCATGATTTTGCAAGTGAGCAAGGTTTCATGAACTTTCAATGTAGGCTACCTGTCCAAGCAAGTTGTTATTTAAGTTCAATAAAATACTATTTTTACCATAATTTATCTAGATAACTTTCTCTGGCATTGGTTTAATTTAGGAGTGAGAACACTAGCCAACATTAGCTGGAATATTTGTCATCTATTTTATTGAATGCAGCTATATGACCTGCCTGCACTAACCAACGACATCAATAGACCTACGCTTAATTTTCTGATGTAGCTGCTTAGTTGAACCACAGAACTGTATTCACTCTTTATACAATTATGTGAGTAAAACACTGCTTAAGGACTGGCAAATAACTGTGAGTGAGTGAAGGACAATATCTAACCTACTTGTGTTATGTTACAGCAGATGTCAAGGTATGAGCACTGGAGCAGGCTATACCAAGTAAAATACAATTTTATTTATTTTACATCTGTATCCCTCTTTGGAAAATCTTCAGCACATTTTTAAAAACCTTTTTATTTGGTTGAAAAGACAACACTGACAACAAAAGCATATACAAGCAACATTGAACCAAGCTTCATGATCAAGTCTGACAATCTTGACAAATTGTTCCCTTGCGGATGACATTTACACACAGTTGGTAATAGTGCTATTGTTAATAGTCAGTCTTCCATGAGTGAATTAAATTTAAAAATGCCTTGTGAGGGCTCAGTGGAGATTATTCTATGTAAGCCATAGGCCCATGTTTATGATGGTAACATTGCGGATGTTGGCATTAACCGCCAGCAAGGTTTTGTCCATTTTAGTTCAGCCATACTGATAAATAATTTATTCACCTAAAGCTAACCCCCATGACACTCCAGCTGTGCCACAGAATGAGTTAGTCAAGGTTTTTCTTTTGGCCTCTCCATCACTGACCTTTCATTCTTTCCTCTTCCTTTATTCCTCAATCCATCCACTCGTCCTCCAACAGGGCCCCTCCCATACTACAACACACACGTCTTTTTCCTCTCACACCCTCTAGTGAAAGGACAGTGCATATTGTATATTTACATTTGATGCTTGTATATTTATTTATTTCGTATATTTAAAAAACCTCAAATGAATATAACAACAAACATGTTACTGGAGAAACGTAAAATCGAGCGTACAAAATATGCAAAAATGCACGTCTTATAAGAGCTGAAGTGTTTAGAAAACTTCAGAGCACCCTCATGCTCTCCAACAAAAATTAGAGCCAGAGACGCCGAGAGATTACAGAGAAATGTGTTTACCTGGAAGACGTGTTGCGAACGCAGCGTAGACTACTATCGAAGCGGCATTTTCTGCCCGAGAGATCTAATCGCCTCATTACAGGAACAAATTAATTAATTAATATATAAATCAAAGGCATTGTTCCTCAAAGTACACGGGAGCCGGCTGGCTCGCCGGAGATAGAAGAGCTGAACCAGTTTGTTGTCAGAATTGGTCTCGGCGTAGAGCTTTGTTTGGATGATGAATGATGCAGTACTCAGAGCACAGTCATGATCTACTGCAGCCCCAGAGTGCTATAGTGGAAAGGCATTAAGAAGCACACGCTCTGCCAACAGCATTAAGAAAGTGTGTGGGTCCCAACATGACTAGCCTGCTCATTAAGAGGCATTTCTTTTAGGAACTGCCCATGTAAAACACAGCCTTCTTCCGCCACAGGCGAACAACTCTTTGACGCGAGCTCAGAAAACTAGGAGCGCATTGCGATTACGTTTACATTGCGGTAGTCCAGACAAGGAAGAGAGCGTGATAAATCTGTAATGCGCTAAAGTCAGATGGCTTTCCTTAGTTTCCAGGAGATGGTACAGGGAATATTCAAACCGCGTAAGGCACACTTCAGCCATTATTCATATGGGATGGGGACAGCAAATGTAACGTACAAGGACACAGAACAGACGAGCATCAGGCTGTTTCTCTGCGCTAGTTCATAAACTCCACACAGCCAAGATGGAAATGAGAAATATGAATAATTAACTGCAGTTGATTTCATCAAGACCATAGCCAAACGGTGTCATGCGTACCCATTTTCCTGTAAACCTTTTTTTAATAGGCTGGTCTTACATTTGAATGCGAAGGGATCTCCTTTTGGAAGTACACATTTAGCAGGAAACACCCTTTCTTAGGGTTTTGGAAATTAGTTTGGGTCTCAAGCTTTTTTTGGATGTCATCTACTGTCACCCGTATGACTGATTTCAGTCATAGAAATGACTTGCACAGATTTCTTTGATAGCCATCGGTCCAGTAATTTAATTCTATTGATTTCATCCTATTATTTTGTTTAATCAGTACTCTACAGCCCTCTACAGTGTGTAGTGCACAGTCAGGCAAAGTACAGATTATAAGCCCACCTAGAAAATTATATACACCCAACATTAACTGTCAATGGTAGTTAATGCACACTACAGCATGCATGAATCTTCATTCAACCCAAATATCTATCAAGTCCCATCTTCTCTGGAGCCCTGGCCTGGATACATACTGCAGGAAAATGGTATTGCTTCTCATCTTCAAAACGCATCAATATGCTGGTGTTGAGATGGATCACACCGAGGTCAACTCGCTACAATAAAGGGGGTCACAATATGACAGTTTACTGGATGTTTAATTACTTCAAATTGAAATGGATTTTTCTGAACAGGTGGGGAAAAGGAAGCCTTCATTTTGAGATGGTCTTCTCTCAGAATCCGCTGGGTCAATTATACCCATCAATTTCACTCTGACGGAAGATATTAGAGTTTCGTCGCATTTGCATGAACCACTTTGTCTTTCCTGCGCAATGAATGAGACACATGACAATTATTTATGACCCACTAAGAAAACTATCATTTATTTAGAAAAAAAGCATACACTTGCAGAATACAGCAGATTAAAAACTCCAAAAAGTTGCTCTGAAAGTTGTGTGACTAATGTTTTGCGGTACAAAGCTTCCCAAGTTTTACAGTCCATCCATTTGCCTCATGAGGAAATGCAGATTTTCAATTTATACAAATCATTTAAAAACGTGATTAACACGCATACAGGAGGAAAACAGAACATTCAGCGAGGGACATCGGAAATGAGTGTAACATAAGGATTTTACATGAAACCATTTTTATTATTGTGTACATAATATACAAATAGACCATTTGTATTGTTCCAAATATCTATGCCTAAATATCACATACGTGGATTAAAAGGAGAACAAAATAAATAAAAATGGCAATCTAATTGAGGTAAATGCAGATATGCTAAAGGTATTAATTGCATTTTTTCTTTTTTTAAAAAGCCTGACTAAAAAACCCTCTGATGTTTTACTTGAGAAAGTAGGTAGACAAACATACGCAGGCCTGAAGACAGGAAGAGGGAGTTCAATACCTGTTTGTATTCAAATTACACTCGTGAGCAGCACATTGTGCTAATATTCAAAATAAAGAGACTTTCAGCTGGTTACTGAAAATACACAGTAAGAAAACCAAAATGGCAAGTTGAAACACAAGGACTAGAACATATCTAGGCAGTACAACAACAAAACAAAAAAAAGTCTATGCAGGCATATTTCTTAGATATTTTGATGGGTCCTCTTTTTAGATGGTGATCATTGGGGAAAAATGTGGAAATTAAAAGCTGGTGTAGTACACGTGTGGTGGGTGAAAGCAGTTCTCTAGTGTGTTGCAGCCCACAGCAGAGAATTCTGTAAAGAAGAAAATATAAAATTCCCAAAATCAGAAAATATAAGACACGGTTCAATCTTACACTAAATTTCACATCAAATCATTCAGAGTCAGAGGATTGTGGATCAATATATCGTGGTTTGGACTTATCTTTAAATTGTGAGCAACCATTGAAACTGCACTACACCGATCAAGAGCGGGCAACACCAGATGGTCATATACCTGGCTTTGTGCTATGTACAATCTTTATTTGAGACTTTTACAGCTGGATGAAACAGCGAGTTCTACTACACCTCTGAAGTGCAGTAGCATACACTCAGGGCACAAGTCCCAAGGCATGGCCTGCAGTGCATGCTTACATCCAACTGTTCTAAGCCAAGTCTGTGCAGCTGGCCTCTGCAGTGTAAGCTTTGAGTTTCCTAGCAGTTTCTGAGGCAAAGGTGTTACATTTAGATAAAAACTGGAGGCGGTTTTCAGATCCCAAAATCTTGGCAATGAATACACACAGAACCCTGTCATTTTTATAGCAGCTAACACTGGAAAAGGAAACTAAATAAGAAGCCATTTATTGAGGGAACTACTTGGAATATAAGGCAAAAAAAAAAACAATAAAAAAAATAAAACCCAGCTTTGTCCTCATGAGAGGCAGAGATACTTGCAAACAATTTGAAGTGACTTAAAGACAAAGGATCTGAGGCAAACCGCAAAGTAGGTATGGGACGATTACTGGTTTCATGATATACCGAGGTAACAAACTGCCTATAATGAATCTGCTGCAAAGTTTGTATTACCGTGAACGAGAGTATTTACTGTTAAGAATTTGATTGATAGCTTTGGATAAAAGCAGCTGTTGGCGAATTTGCAAAAGGGACGTATAATCCTGAATATTCGAGGAGGGGTGTTTTTTTTTATGCCATTCCCTAAGCCGAAGAAAGAAAGTAAAGTGTGTTCTAGAAAAAACTGTGACACACAGCTTAATGACAATAACATAGACACCGATACATTTGCCCAAAGGTAAGCTAAATTCTGAAATCATAATGTATTAAAGTGCAGCCTTTCAGTTTTAATTTGAGGGCGTCTACATCCATATGGGGTGAACCGTGTAATAATCACAGCCTTTTTTATACATACACCCCCTCCCCCCTCCCAATTTTAGGAGACCAAAAGCAATTGGACAAATTAACACAAATGGAAATAAAGTCCCCATATTCAAAATTCTGTTGCAAATCCTATGCAATCAAAGACTGCCTGAAGTCTATGATCCAGAGACCAGTGATGCTCTGCCAGACTTGTACTGCAGCTCTTCAGCTCCTGCGTGTTTCAGGGGCTATTTTCCTTCAGTCTGGTCTTCCACAAATGAAATGCATGCTCAGTTGGATTGACTTGGCCAGTGAAGAACATTCCACTTTTTGGCCCATGTCATCCAATCACTTTTGATGAATCTGGATACTTCAGCATTCATCCTGCTGCTGCCATCTGCAGCGACATCATTATTGAACACAAGTGAGCCAGTTCCAGTGGCAGCCATACATGCCCAAGCCTCCACCATGTTTGACAGATGAGGTGGTATGCTTTGGATCGTTGCTCCTTTTTCTCCTCCACACTTTCCTTTTTCCATCACTCTGGTACAGGTTGATCTTCATCTCTTCTGTCCATCACACTTTGTTCCAGTACTCTACAGGTTTTTTAATGTATGTTTTTGCAAACTGTAACCTGTCCATTCTATTCTTGAGGCTTGCCAGGAGTTTGCGTCTTGTGGTGAACCCCCTGAGGTTATGCTGGCATAGTCTTCTCTTGATGTTCGTCTTTGACACATCTACGCCTACATCCTGGAGAACGTTCTTGATCTTCTTGAACGGTAACAAAGCTTTTTTCTTCACCATTCAAAGGACTCTTCCGTCATTCACGACACTGGTCTTCTGTGGTCTGCAAGCTCATCTGCCATTGCTGAGCTCCCACTCCATTCTTGCTTCTTAACAGTGAACCAAACAGTTGATTTTGACACAGCTACGTTTTTGGTATGTCCCTGATTGATTTATTTAAAATTTCCAGCCTAATAATGACCTGTTTTACTGGCATTGACCCTTCTTTGGTCCTCATGTTGAGACAATATACTACAAATATGCCGGTCTCCCAGCATGTGCCATCAAGCCCCTCCAGCTGGTCCAGAATGCTGCAGCCCGCCTGATTACCAGTCAGCCCAGGTCGGCTCATGTCACTCCGCTTCTCATTGGCCTCCACTGGCTTCCTATTGCCGCACGCATCCGTTTCAAGGCCCTAGTGTTGGCATTTCAGGCTGCTAAGGGGACTGCCCCACCTTACATACAATCCCTGATCACTCCCTACTCCCCAGCTAGACCACTCCGGTCTGCCAGCTCTGGTCGCCTTACGGTTCCCTCTCTACGTGCACCTGGCGGTCGAGCTGCACGTTCACGCCTGTTTTCCGTTCTGGTTCCTCAGTGGTGGAATGACTTGCCTACCACTGTCAGAACAGCAGAATCCCTCCCCCTATTTCGACGCAGACTCAAAACCCACCTTTTCAAACTCTACCTTAGTCCTCCCTCCTGATTTCCCCTGCCCCTCCTTTCTGATATCCCTATCCTTGTCTAACCCCCCCCCCCCCCCCCCCAAAAAAAATTAAAAAAATAAAAAAATAAAAAATGCACTTCTGATGACAACTATGTTTAGAACAGCATTTCCTGTGTATTTTGCTAGTTTCTGGATGTGATGCTCTGACTTATGGTAGAACCTATGCACTTGTAAGTCGCTTTGGATTAAAAGCGTCTGCCAAATGACTAAAATGTAAATGTAAATGTAAATATAGATCCTACAAATGCAGATCCTAGATCCTAGCAGTCCTAGAAACAACTCTAAACGTTTTGCTAGCTCTTATGCATGAACTAACAAGGAAACTCCAACAAACATTTGAGCAGCCAGTCGCCCAATTAATTTTTGTCCCCTAAAATTGTGGAGACTATGTGTAAAAATGGCAACAATTCCTTCACCGACCAGCCAATACGGATATAAAAGCCCTCAAATTAAAGCTAAAGGTCGGCACTTTAACATCCTCGTCTTCATCTTATTTCAAATTGTGTAATTGAAATGTACTGGAGTACAGCCTAAACAACAAAAAGTGCCACTGTCCAAATACTTACAGGGTGCACTGTATTTAGCTACAGGGTTAATGAGAAATTAAAATGTGTCTGGCAATAATGTGGTTTTAATTCAATTCTGACAGAAGGAAACTTCTGCCCTCTCATTTATTACATTCACAACTCAATTTTTGAAAAAGCTGACAGTCCATCTCTGCAGATCCCCAAAAAAAACAATTTTGGGAGAAACATCTGATTAATATATCCAGTATATGTCTTTGCAAATCCATGTCATATGCCATTGCAGTGGCAGACTATGGAAATTGGCAGCATGCCCTGCACAACACGCAAGGGTTCTTTAAAGAGAATGAAAATAGGTCATTTGCTAGGGCTATGAATGAAATCCGATTTACCACAACCACTGATATAATATTCAGCATAATCCAGCCCATTTGCTGTCTGTGCCACTCGCTTTACGCTTCAAGCCTCTCGTCTGGAAAATGCCAACATTCAGTAGCCACGCCCAGTGCGCTCCCACACCAATGCGCCATGCGAGGGTGATTCTGAAAAAATAGACTCAAATGTGTATCCCTGAGCAAAATACTCCTGACGAGCTGGTTGGTACCTTGCATGGCAGCCAATCACCATTGGTGTGAGTGTGCGTTTGATTGGGTGAATGAGAAGCACCAATTGTAGACCGCATTGGATGAATCTATAAGTGCAGAACATTTACCATTTATAACTTTTAGACAGATTTTAAGCCATACAGCATGTGCCAGAAGAGTATGTGTAAACACTACAGACAGCAAAGCTTCCTGTGCCCTTGTCTACAAATTTCTAAAAGTTCTAGCTCTTGCCAGCAGTTATACCAGATGGGCGGAATGTGATCTGAAACTTTGAAAGAGATATTTAAGTACGGTTAATTTGGCTTCACCCTGTGCTAAATGAGTATGATGCTATATAAAAGATCCAGTGGCAATCGTCACGGCGAAAGGGCCTATGTTCACGTTGAGATTTCTACACCACTTACCTTCGCTGCGTCAGTGGGCATCATCTGTGCTTGTCTGAGGATTTATGGGTATCACTGTTAAGGAACAAATTACAATCCGGCAACAAATGCATTCATCAAACAAAATCCACGAGGCTTTTCAAGTGCGGATAATAACCTGATAATAAAGGGAAAGTCTAATCCCTACACCCAAAATAGCGGTGTCACCGAACAAACAGATGGAAAAATGTGAACGTCACAGCACAGCGGTGCTCCGGCTAGCCTGCTTTTCGCTGCTTGTTTAAGGCGGTAAAGGATATTGCTTCTTGTCTTCTTTTGCCCCCGTGCTGTCTCTCTTCTCTTTCTTTTCAGACTTGTCTTTGTCATGCCTGGACTCCTGCGATACACACACACACACACACACACAGCGCCAATGAGGCCGCGGTAATGAGGACCCGCTCAGCATGTCCACAGGAAGCTGTGCCCATCAGCCGAGCATCCTGGGAAATAGCAATGCTTCCCACACAATCAGATCTAATCTTTAAATTACATTCTGCCGCTGCTTATGCTAAACAGAGGTGAAAAGGTCTGGATTTGTTTGCCCGAGTGCTTACCAAGGGAGCACCTGACACACTTTTGAGAGGAGAGGCGCTTGTTTGCCTTTTATAGCAGGGCCGACTGCTAGCCTCCGCTTGAAAGAGCCGCTAAGAAGAATATTAACGGCGTGCAGACGGCTCATCGCGCCAGGGCTGTGAAAATGTCCTGCTGTTTAATTATTGAATAATGTCGCGGACGCAGGCCCTGTCCTTGTTCTGAGTGGGCAGCACTGCGCTATTAAACCTGCGTGCCCAGCTCGAAGCGGGGAGGCTCCGGACGCGCACCTTTTTGCCTGCGGAGGAGTTTTTCTGCGCCTTGGTCAGGTCTCCCTTCTCCTTGCTGGAGGACTTGGAGCTCTTGGTCTTGTCGTTGGAGCGTGGGGAGTCGGACGGGCTGGCACTCTTGTTGTGTTTGGAAGAGCCTGCGAGGAAGGAGGGACTTCGGTCAGACAACATGCGGGGGGGGGTTATCAGTATAAGTAGTAGGTCTTGTGTAAGTTCTGGTAAGTTCTAAGAAACTCCACCTATCTTTGAAAGGACAGGGGAATTAAAAAGGCGGTAACGCTCCGACTCACTCGTTCCATTCTCGTCTTTCCGGCGCTTCAGTTCCTGACTCATCTCGCGGTCACTGTTGGAGTAGTCCTGAAAAGAAGAGCGGAGAGTGACCGTGGGAAATTCAAACCTCCCTTCACACGCCTCATGCCTCCTCCACCCCGGCTGGCGACACAGCGCTTTATCACACTGGCGTAGCACGGGCAGGCGTAGCGCTGTGAAGACCAGGTGAAAAGCAGTCAATGGACCGCTCAAGAGTCAACGGACTACCGGAGAATTCAAGAACACAGCGATCCGGTTCCTTTTTCTCTCGCCCTGCGGACGGGGAGCGAGACGTGGAAGGTACTCACTCGTTTTCTGTCCTTCCTGTCTTTGTCGTCTTTCTTTTCTTTTTCTTTGGAGCGGGCTCGGGATTTCTCTGAGTCTTTCTTGTCGGTCTCCATCTCTTTGCTTTTGGACTGTGTGGCTGTGTTGTGGTTGGCGTAGTGCTGGGGAGGGGGGGGGAATTAAGCAACAGGCAGGTTAAGCCGCTGACGCTGGGCACCATGGGAACAGAACACACAGCACAAGCGCCCGGCACGACGGCTTCATTAGCCCAATCAGGGCTGCCACAGGTGCGTCCCAGAGGACTCGCTCCTGGACAGCTGGCCCACCCCATCCATCCACATTCCCCTTTCCCGTCCAGCTACAGAACGAGCCACGGAATCTGTAATGACGGCATAATTTCTGGTATCAGGCTATCTATCTCACTTCGCCAGCTGGCTGCTTTTCTTCCATTTGTCACCGGCCTTCTGCATTGACACTCTTCACACAAACGTGTATTAACTGCAGTTTGGCGTGTAAACCGCAAGCTACACTGAAGTGGGGATTTGTTGGGCTGTGCAGGCTTGTTATAAATAAAAAGACAAAATCGCAACAGCGAGACTGAGCGGTGAGAGAGGGCAAGGATACAACATCTTTCAGAAAGCCTCACAATTTCAGACCTTGCTGTGGAATACGTGTTCAACAGCAGCTATTCTGGGGAATACAGTTCTGGAGGATTTGGAGGACTAGTGTCAATTTTACCTCATGGCCATCTGGGAAGGTCGACCATGCCTTATCACTTAAAGAAAATAAGCAGACTGGATGGACTACACATAAATCCAAATGAATTCTCCCAATGATGCAACTGAAGCCTGCTAATTTGAATCTCTCGTAAAAAGCAGCATATAAAATGCCCAGCTAATCCTTGCAATCTTTATAAGGGCCTGTAAATTAATAGGGTGGTGACGATTTTACGAGATCCCTAGAACACTGACAGCTTATGACATAGAATTAAGGGTTTTTTTTAAAAATGCAGAGCTTGTGGAGAACATATTTCTCCGTTAATCAAAATGACAACAGATGCTGAGGACTGTGGATATCAGCATTCCCAGTAGCCTCAGCTCTCCATTAGGTATCGCTTTCCAAGTGGACCCGGAGTGAAGTGTACGGGGCCATCTGCTGAGAACAAAAGCAAAAGGAACTGCAGGGGATACATCCGAAGAGCAGAAACATCCACAGATGCTAATGCGCTCAACCTGTTCACTGCTCAGTTACTGAGACCGACAACGCTAGGGCCATTTGTCTCTCTCAGTGCTTGCCACTCACGTAATGTTTAAGAAGCAGGACAGTTTCATATTGCTCAAATTTAGTTTCTCTTCCCTCCCTGCTCCCTCCTCCTTTGTCTTCCAAAATGTATTCAAACCTGCAACTAAAAATAAATACTTCAACGAAAGAAATGCATGTCTGTGTTAAGTATTTGTTGCACAAATAAATGTGGAGATTTTTCCAGAGAAAAAAACATCAAGCAAGAGTTTCAAAAAAGGCCCAATTTATTCCGCAATTAAAATCCAGTACAAACCAGAATCAAGTTTGTACACCCCGGAAGAACAGAACCTTCTGGAACCGAATATACCACAAGCTATAAAATGAGGTTAGGCACAGAGGAAATTAATTATTATCCATCACCCAGTGCCACAGTTATAGTCAGGGAGTGATCTCAAAATGTCAGGCAGAGTCGTTGCCCTACATAAGTCAGGTTAAGGCTATAAAAAAATAAAAAAATAAAAATTAGCAAGAATCTGAACCTCGAATTTCACTGGAGCAGCCATTCTAAAGGTGCTCAAGGGACAATATATGGAGGTCTTAAAGATGTGAGCAGCTGTTCGGTGGTTGGACAAAACAAACATTGCTCAAAGGAACGCCAGACACAAACATGATTGGTGGAGAACATTACTATGCCCCCCGGGTATCATACATCCCCAGTTCACGAAGCCCTTGTTTGGATGAAGGAAATTATTAAATAGTGTAACTTAAGAGGCATGGTCTTTAGAGTCATAGACTGACTGTTCAACAGAATGTGGTATAACATCAGTAGCATACAATTGACCATTTTTAACATCATGAAACCGCAATGAGTCATTTCCCTTATTTTTCATGGAGCCAGAGTCTTTCTATACTTGCTTTAGGATTTTTTCCCCACACTGTTCCTTGCAGAACTAATATTCTTCAGGCTTCAGAATTTTGGACATCTCCCCAAAAATGGACAACTCTGTAACAACAGACCATGGGACAATGCAAATTTAGATTTAATGTGATCATCACTTGGCTGCTGTCCCTCCGCTGTCCAGTGTTAAAATTCTTCAGCTGCAAAGCATTCCTGACTGCAAGGACTCAACAGTGGGTGGCCAAAGTGCAGACTACTCTCGATAATTTCTTCAGGAAATGATCACTGTGCCTGTATTAGACCTTACTTATCATTGTCCTGTATATTCTATAGTCTGGAGTCTGGGGTCTGCAAAGGCCATTGCAAAACCTTAACCTTTTGTTCCTGGGTTGACTGTGAGGTATGGAGCAGTCTTGTTAAAATACCAAGCTCTTTTTAGCTTACATTTTTTCACTGACTCTGAAAAAGGGCCTGCATTTGTTGATATTTAATCAAGTCGATTGTTCTTTCCACTTGCACAATATTCCTAGTGACACACAAGCCCAAAGCATAATAGACCCACGCCCATGCTTAGCAGTTCTTGATGATGCATCACAGAGCAAAGAGGATTTTTACCACTAGTTTCACATATTTCCATGACAAAACACCCAGGATCCTAAACCTGCTTTTCAGAAGTCTAACTCTGTGTTACATTCTAAAATATATTCTGACATTTAGACAGAAGCCCCAGTGACAATGAGTCTGTATGACAGTGCAGAGTATGTTCAATTTTAAAATCATGCAAAATCATGTCACGCCCATTTAAGCAACATCCTTTATATAATATTTATTTGTATTTGGATAGCGGTACAATTTCTGTTCTTTTGAATCTCAACTCCAGCACATTGGATTTTTAACTATGATTATGAGGTTAAAGCGCAGACTGTCATGTGTATTTACACAGCGGACAGGTCCGGACCATTGCATCTATTGGTCAGTTTACGTTCCAGCCGTGACAATATGCACGATATACACATACTAAATGTCTTAAAATTACTCTGCGTTTGTAGATCACTGTTATCTACTTTGTAATCAAAATGAACATAACTTAACATTATTATCATATCGCCGCTAGTAGCCTACCAAAGTAAAATAAAATGAGTGAGTTAAAAGTGTCCGTAGATTTGGAGTAGTAACGAAAAAAAACTTAGGCAACATCCTCGGATTGAAATACCAGCAAAGCCACCAAACCCCGGCGAAGCAAATGACTCAAAGGCACAAAGTTATTTCAATAATTGCACGTTATCTGGCAGTGTCCCGATAAACATCTACAACAAAAACAAATGACTTGTGTATGTTAGTGTCGTCTGTAACGTAAACTAGCAAGCTAGCTAACAGTGGTGATACATTATTGCAATAGCGTTGCTTAGCTAAGGTTAGTGCAGTGGGGATACATTATTCCAAATACTTATAACGTTTGCTAACGTTAGTACCGTTGCTTCGATAGTGGAGTGGGGATACATTATTGCTAGCTACCGTGCACAATACCGTTGCTTAGCAACCAATAAACTACTGTTCAGCGGAAGAATACATTTACCATAAAACATAGTTCCATAAACAATACGCTTTTTGCCTAACCACCCCGCTAGCTGTGCCAATATCCACGATATACCACGGGTTCTCGTTCCATAACACTTAATTATACGCATATCAGGTCATCCATGAAGGAATTACTTCTTTTTTTCAGTCACCCCATTTTAGGGGACCAAAAGTAATCGGACAGTTGGCTTCTCAGCGGTTTCTAATTAGTTAAGTGTTTTCAATCAGTTCCTTAGTGTAGGTATAAAGCCGACTCATACTTCCTCGCAGGATCTTTTCGACAAGCGCCGTGCAATAAAAATGTAAGTGTTGCACAACTTTTAGCATTTATATTTAGAAAAAAGGTCTGTGATGGGGGTTCTGTTGTCTCTATGGTAACAAGAGGCCAAACTGCTGAGGTTTAGAATTTTGAAAACACGACAATGCTGGCACGGCCTATCCATAACAATGAATTTCACTGTTCCATCTGGCTGTCCAATCAATACTGCTTGACAAAGTATGACTGTCTGTGATATAACAAAACTCTTGTGTGAAAATGCATCATGTTTGTAATGCAATGCTTGTCACAAGGGTGGTGGGATTTATTATAAATCAGACTTAAGAAAGCTTTCAGTATCAAGTCTTGATTCTAGGATTTTGATTGCCCTTGGAGTCTGTCATTGGCATTTATCAACACGAGGAACATAGTTGTGCCAATGAAAATCAAGGAAGCCAGAGACATGAGCCAAATAATAGTTAATTAACAGTTTAGAACATCAAGAAGAGCACTGGTGTATGCTTGGGATCATTACAATAATGTGGGATGAAGCACCATCCAATGAGTCCAAATAGTTTGGAGGCATTTGATTGAACTTCAGTACATGCTTCTGTACACTTCAGAATTAAGTCTAGATTTCAGCAGTGATATAAGCAATGAAGGCAATTGAGCAGCTCCAGTGGCAGCTTCTTTTAACCTCCACACTTAAGACTTGTATCAGGGTGATGGCAAGTGCAATCTTGGTGTCCACAAGGCCTTTTTTCCAGAACTTGTAGGTACTACTCAGCAATCTGCGGAGAGTAGTCACTGGCACATCCTTGCCAGCCTCCTGAAGAGTGTTTCAGATCTGTCGAACAGGTGTTTTTGGTTTTTCTTTGTTGTGGAAGAAAGACAAAACAGAAATTGTACCACTGTTTAAATACCTTCTGACTGCACTGTATATTATTGACAAGTGTATGACTACATAAAGTGCATACATGTCCTGAAAAATAAAGAAACCACTGGCGTACTGAGGGACAGTCACCAAACAGGTCGACCCAGGAAAAGCAGTAATATAGAGGCTATACCACAAGATGCAAACCACTCATCAGTAGTAAGAATCGGAAAGCGAGATTACAATTAGCAAAAAAGTTCTGGAACAAAGAAGAGAAAGAAGGGATCTGCTCATGATCCAAAACATACAAACTTATCTGTGAAACACGGTGGAGGAAGTGTCATGGCTTGGGCTTGCATGGCTGCTTCTGGTGTGCGCTCACTAATCTTTATTGGTGATGCAACTCATGATGGTAGCAGCAGGATGAATTCAAAAGTCTACGAAAACATTCTGTCTGCCAACTTACGGAGAAATGCGTCCAAACTAATTGGGAGGAACTTCATCCTCCCCCCCGAAACAAACAACTGAACGAGGTTGCAGGAAAAGCCTGGAAAAGCATCACAAAAGAAGAATGCAACAGTTTGGTGATATGAATAGGTCGCAGGCTTGATGCAAGCAAGTGAAATGCTACCAAATATTAAGTGTTATTTACTTTAATTTATTTAAATCCTCATTTACTTAAATACTGTTCCAATTCTTCCGTTCACCTAAAAATTGGATGGTCTGATACCAAAGGTGGTATGTTCTAAGTAGTTTAACATCTAGGTGTAAATACCAGGAAATAAAAGCTGAAATACTCTCTCAACCCCAAATGTATTCAGTATATTCCAAAAACAATGGAATTGGCTGGGGGACTTTGGAGGGGACTGTAGTTGCTGCTATATTTTCATATTCTTAATATTCAATACATTGCACATTCTAGGCACTTCCTCATATTTCCAAAGATTATTGTTGTTTTACCAGTCTAAGCTTCCCTCTTTTTCCCCCTACTTTTTCCTTAGCCAGCATATTTTTTCATGTCAGACTGTCATACTCTATACAAGCAAACATAGGACATAGCCTGAGTGAGAAAGGCGGGCTTGAATTTGCTTGTCCCATAAAATGTAGTAAGCCTGGCCTGATTTACATTAATTGAAGCCTGATCATTTCAACTAAGCCTGAATGTTACAAGCGAGGTTTGTGAAATACCCCTCAGGCCATCTTGGAAAAAAACACTGTTCCTTCTCCCTCCATTTGGCAAACATATGGTGTTTGCGCAGCGCTGGTAGTAATCTTCTGAAAATACTGATTACACATCTGCTAAATCATCTTTTTAATCTAAAATATCAAGGGTATGAGTACATGGGAAGGTTACTGAAAATATAGTCTCACCCGCATCAATGTAAAAAAACAAAATAAATGAGGGTCTTACAGCCCGATTATAGCGATGCCCTCCTGTGTTAAACATTAGGCAGTTTCCTCTACAGCAAAAATGAGATGAAACCGCAGAAGAGCATTCATTTCAGCCGGGGGCCTAACCCATCTACAGCATCTGTGCTGATGAAAGCCTTTCTTTCACTGCCACGTTACAGGGCGCTCTATGTGCTCCCTAAATTTTGACTGGCGAGAAAAAAGCCAATAACAAAAGGGCAGACACAACAGCGGTGATGTGGGGAAAGTTTGGAGGAGCTCGCGATCGATGCGGCTGGATAAAAGGGTGAGCGGGAGCAACTTCACACGGAGCTTTGAATGAAGCCGTTATCGCAACAGTCACGTTTTTCTGGAGCCTAATTAGGCCTCTGAAGGCTTCACAATATTTGCTTTTCTTGGCTAGGTATGTAAAACTACCTCCAGGCCTCATTGTGCATTCATCAGCGGTCCAAGCTGGATCAACACCACATCCATGCAGACAGAGCTTTAAATTGTCTGAGCTTGCAATGGTGCCCAAATCCCCAATGATGAAATGGCTATACTTCTTTCTAAAAATGCTATACAGAACAATATTGGGTGGTCTGATCCCTGTTGTGGCTATGATAAGATCCCCACAGCTGTTGGGTCCTTGAGCACTGCTCCAGCAGGGACTGTCTCCTGCTTAGTCTAATCAACTGTAAGTTGTTTTGGATAAAAGCGTCTCCTGAACAACACAGCTTGTGTTATGCAGCTGCTGAAAAAACAGCACAGTGGCAGAAGCGTAAGCAGTCAACAAAGGTAGTTTGATCTGGAATTTCTGAACAGTAACCGCCTGGATAATGTGGACCTGGTTGTAATACTGTGGCAGTAGAGTGGGGTGGCAAGTGGTGACTTTGCAGCAGCCGGCTAATTCTCACAAGAACTACCATGTTCATACATTTATTGAAAAACAAAATGAAAAGAAAAGACCCTGGGTCATTTTGGAGGGAAATTTTGAAATGGAATGATCCCAGTTTTGAACGGGGAGCTCGCTCTGATAGACTGGAAGAGGCAGCAGGAGAGGACTGAGGAGGAAAAATAGAGCAGTGTTCTACTTTCTACCACTGCTGAGGCCGCTGTGACCATTAATCCCACTGCACAGGGCAGATCGGCACAGTAATGGTCATTTTTCAAATATTCCCGTGATAGTTAAAGCAAGTTCGGTAACCTCGCTAAACTTTCCGCTCAAGTGTGAATACAAGGCAAGTGGACAACACCCAGAATCACACAAGCATTAGCCACCATCATGTTATATAACCTTTGAATGATTTATGAGGGCAATTTATTTCAGTCATCACCAGGTAAGGCAGTAGGGACTTGGCCATAACGATCTCCACAGACATATGTCCTTTACCTTGAGGGGGAGGATCTTCCAAATGAAAGCAGATGACAAGGGAGAATAAATTAGCCTACTACCAAGTCATCAATCAAAACGGAAGCCAAGACATGATTTATGTTCCTCTGCAGTTCTGAACACATGACCTGATGCTTCCAACGGAAACACTTCAACACAAACACCCCGATCAAGTGACAGGGGCTCACGATGTTAGGTCAAGACTCGACTCGGCAAGACTTGGCTGCCTTCCCCAACCTGATAAAAACACAGCGGGAGCGAATGGCGAAAAAAGGTTGCGCAAAGCTAAAGGAGTCGTGGTTTTTTGACATCAGAGAACGAGATAAGGATACTCCCTTCAGCGCGAGTCAAAATGGCACCATACATGAGGCGCCCGAGAGATTATATCTTCTCCCTGTCGTTGAATGAGCGCCGTCCCTTTTCACACACCCATTTCACAGAGATGCCCTTTCAAAGCATCAATGAATTCCTGTTAAGAGTGAGTCACGATTCGAGGCTTTGGCATCTGCTTAAAAACTCTCGTGGGGGTGGGTATTTGAAGCAGTGGAGATCAGCACATTCTGAAATGGCCCGTCACTTCCTGCATTAACCGCAATGCGAACGCTTCTCTAGACGCGGGTTTGATCGGCGCCATTCAAAGTGGTTATCGCAGCGGAGAGCAAAGTCAGACGGAAGGCTTGGAGCACGGGGGGGTCCATTGTAAACCCTCCAGACACCACATGCTGCTGCAATCGCAATCTCTATCTTACCAATAAAAATAAGAATTTCTGAATGCTGCAATTGCATATAAGATTCGAGGGGAAGGAGAGGAGGATGGAAAAGAGACGGGTCGCGATTGCTGATGCCGTGGTGTGAATTATACATGCCACCGAAAAAATTCCCACTGCTATTCAGCAAAGTCATTATCTGTGGCAGCAAAATCAATTCAACAGTGCTGTTTTCAGGGGAGACGCAATCTAACCGTCTACACATAGCCACAGTGCAAAACCGCTGTGTGCACATTAACACACACACATGTTAATGCACCCCCTCCATTATGAATATCATAACCAAAGAGGTGAGAAACACAGCACATTTCTGATGGGGGGGGGGGGGGGGGGTACACTACACACACACCAAAACCAGAGCATCGATATCTACCTCAAATAAGTCTACCCTTTGGGGCTTTAAAGGGGCAGTTCACTCAAAAAAATGGCATGTTTCCACTTAGTATCTGTCCATCCAGGTTGAGCTGCAGCCAACATTTAGAAACCCAGTCACATTTCAGCAAAAACTACCAGGATGGACAGAGACTACTCAGGTGGGCGGACTGCCCCTCTAAGCGCCCTGAAAAGCAGCCGACTCGACACCTGCCTGGGCCTGGGGACGCGGCGCGGGAGTGGTCAAATGAAACACAGTGTGCAAACCTTTGAAGCGGAGTCCTTGAGTTCGATGAGACTGTCCTGTAGGAATGAATGGAGATGACAGATGAGCAGGAGGAGCTTGGCAGACATCGGGAGAGAGGGGGGGTGGGGGCAGGATGGCCGTCACTCCACACAGCCCCACAGACCTTCAAGGACTAAGACTTTGACATTGTTATTTGGAGAGAAAGAGACTTGCAGAAAACTATGGAGGATGGAGAAGGGGAAGGGTGGGTTAGCCTGATTCTCAAATTCTGTGTGTATAAAAATAAGCCTCTGCTTTCGAAAGCCCCTGAGAAGAGAATCTTTTCCTTTTTTTCCCCATCACAATGCTTCTGTGAACAGGGTCAGTCAGAGCCAAATCAGACACCGGTGAATATGAACTCGATGAGACCAGGCTCTATCATATCTCCTGCAATGGACACTGCTTCAGACCAAATGTGCATACACTTACACTAAATCTCGAGATTTAGAATTTGACAATTACAAAATGTTACAATCAGGCGTGTCTGTACCAACACAGAGACGGATCAAGCAGGTGTCCTAATCTTTCAAAGTCCTTCGGCTTGAAATTTCATAGTATTATTTGCGATAAAGACCGTATAGAGACAGACAGCACAGTAAATGCTTTGAAGAAAGCTTACAGATACCTAGATAATCAATATCAATAACCAATCATAGAATTAATCATTTCAACAATACAAATTCGACAGACGACCACTGACTCATCTAGAGAACCGCCCAATAACTGGCAAATCTGAGGATTTTGTGGTAGAGGTGTTGATTTCACACTGAATGACCCAAAGACACAGAAAAACACTGCATTTGGCTTTCGCAAAAATGAGATGCAATACCTTGTACCCATGTCTCTGGTTATAAAGTGTCGTTTTTCTCTGTGTGTGTTCAAGAGAGTTCATGTCCTAAGGCGGCAATATGTGGGCACTTTAGTGGGGTGTGCAAAAACATTAATGGGCTCAAATATAGGCTCGGAGAGTTAAGAGTTCATTCCAGTGCTGTGAGTTAATTTGCAGAAAATCAGTGTCGCTGTGTGATATGCCTGCCTAAGATGCTTCTGTGCGTAATTTAATAACTTACAGTTTGTAATGGACAAGACATGGGGAAACTCATTGACTTCTTGGAGGTTAGGGAACATAAAGAATTAGAACAGGCTCCCTGGAGCGGATCCTTCCGGAAGGCTACACCCACGCCTGATGTTTTTCCTCCTCGCTGTCGGTTTCTTTTATTTGTTGCCATTGCTTGCAGAACATCGTGGATTTTTTTCTTTTCTGTGCTTGCAGGGGGGTTTGGGGAGGGGGGATGGGGGCAGGCTGTCGTAGGCTCCTACTGCAGGTGCTGAAGGTGGGGTCAGGGGTGGGCGAGGAATTCCACTGGACAGGCTTCCACCGCTCGAAGCGCTGGCACAGCTACACACCGCCTGCTGACTGAATAACACGCAACTACCGAGGAGGAGGAGGAGGAGGAGGAGGAGGGTGGGGGAGCACGGAGCCATCTCTCCTGTAGGGGGCTCCCTCTTGGAAGGCACTGGGAGGCAGCGGATGCCGTTCCGCTCTCTGCTGGACTCTGGAAGGCGGGAAGGAACCGGCACCGTGTTTCAACCAGGAATTCTTCCTCCGGATGCATCCTCTCATCGCCATTCAGATAGAGGAAGAAAAAAAAAAAAACCCAAAAACAAAACAAAAAAAGAAAAAGAAAAAAGCGCTCCACTTCTCAACAGGGAGCCCAAATCTGCTTTAAGCAAATACTGCACTCGAACGGGGGGTGGAAAATCTAACAGGGAGAGGAAAAATGGAAATGTGCAAGAAAAAATAAGACGAATAAATACGAGATTATAAAAAAAATATATCTTTTTTTTCCCCCCAGGAAAAAAAATAGAGGCACTTGAGCTGGTTATCTCCACACTTAAGACGAGATCACGAAGAGGAAAAAAAAACTGCTATTTACAACATTCTGCTAGGTCCTTGAAGATTTTCTTACAAAAATATTCATTACAAAAAAAATAGTCCATGAAATGCTTTCTATTCTTTTTTTCTCCTTTTTTCTTAAAAAAAAAAAAAAAAAAAAAAAAAAAAACACAAAAAAAATACATCTCTGCGTTTAAAGCTGGACTCCAGAGGCCCCTGTGTGCACTCTCCATGTTGGACGAGGTGGGAAGACGGACACTTGGAAGAACACGTGGTCTCCATTGGGAAGGGGAGGAATCGAAGGTGCAGCCTTCCTCAGGCTATACTAACCTTAACCGCGGAGGAGTGTGACGGCGAAGAGTGGGTGTCCAGCTTTCGTCTCTTTTGTTCTGAGAAGAAAGGGGGAGGAGGAGGGTTCAGTTATGCTGCCCTTCTGCGCAAACTCGCAGAAGGGTGTTGCGTGACCTTCTGCAGCTGCGCGCCAAACGAAACAAGGCCGCATTCCTGCAGGTGACGCACACAAACCTCTGCCAAAACAAAAACTGAACCGTGAAACCACTGCCCTCAAATAAACAAGAAAAATGCCGTTTGATCGACTAAGAGGTCTATGAAAACGGCACCGACACTGAAAAAGTCAATTAAGCTTTTCTCGCGGCGCTTCACGCTGTAAATTCCTCAAAGATATTAAAGCAACACTCGGCGCCGGACGCATATCGTCACGGACCCGCCACATTACCGTAGGTGAAGAGCTGAAAAAGAAGGAGCTTACCCCGGTCGGTCTCGGCCGAATCGGACCTGGGAACGGGCGACTTCAAGGACCCAGCCTGGGTGTTCTTCTCTCCCTTGCAGTTCTCCTTGGCCACGTCTCGCTCCTTGGAGGACTCCTTGTCGGAGGCGGCGCCGGCGGTCTTGGTCTTCTCCTCCTTGCTCTTCTCGTCCTTCTTGGGCTTCTCCTTGTCGGACTTGGGCGTCTTCTCCTTGCCGTCACGCGCCTTGTCATCTTTGGCGGACCTCTCCTCCTTCTGCCTCTCCTTCCCGCTGGTTTTGGCCTCTGGGGTGCTGCCCGGAGTCTTCTCCTTCTTTTCCTTCTTCTCCTTCCCGCTTTTCTCTTTGTCTTCCTTCTCCTTCATGTTTTTGTTGCTGGGGGGGGGAAAACGTCAGCAGAGTTAAGACAAATCCGTCATTGTCGCCTCCGGAAGACGCAGCGCTTTTCTTACACCGAGCAGTCTGACCGAAAGCCACCTTTTGAGAAGTGCCAAATTGCTTTCGTGACCTGGTCAAGCCCTGAGAAAACACCCAGAAGGCCGCAGCCAAACATATCCGATCTACAGTTTATCACACCTCAAGTAATGTTTTAATTCCAATTATTTCTGGCTCTGTAACACTTCCTCTCCAGCATGACTCTGAAAAGGTTGCTTCACACTAGGCAATTTATGGGATTTCGCCTTCCCTCCCGGTTTCCTGTCTGTGTAACAGCCATGTCTTCTGAAAAAGGTTACTTTAAAGCCATTTCCTTCAGCAATAGCTCAATTTAATAGAATAGAATCCCCGGCTACTACCTGAAACACTATTGGATTTGATTACACAGTTCAGGGGGGAAGAGACACTTTGATAAAGGACTCACGTGTTTTGAAGGTAGTTTCAAATAATAACCCGGCTGCTAAACTTTCTCACCTCCAGGCCTATACTTTTAATAACATTATATGAAAGATGAGAGCAATGCATCAATCTCGAGATCCCCCGAATGCTATGGCAAGAAAGGCTGCAGTGTTAGGGGCTGCCATACCTGTTAGGAGCACTGTTCCCATTACTGGTAGCGACTTTGGTCGTCGAGTTGTTGGTTTTGTTGGCTGGTTTCACAGAGCCCTGGGTTTTCTCCTTGGACTTATCTGAAACACAGAACAAGGGGGCATAGATGGAAAGTGGCAAAGGATAAATTCTGCACAGACAGACAGTACAGAGGGGTCACTGTCTGGAATAGCTTGCCAGGGTTTTGAAACGGTGCTTGATGCTATTTAGCTGTTCGGCAAACCAAGCAGTAGGTACACTTTAGTGGTAGATTAAGGCGAACATTGCTGGGCTGAACAGGCTGTTCTTGTCATCATTACATTATCAAAAGCATTGCTTCTGCAGCTTTGTGACATGATGTTACGACTTCATAAACAGATTAAATAATTTTTTTTAAGGCTGAAAAACACAAAAATGAGGACTGTCTAGGGAGAAGGATGAACAGAAATTTATCCAGGGTTTATGTACATCCAAGGAAAATGCGCAATCCTTCAGCGCAATCAAAAGCTCATGAAAAGTGAATGAAATGTAGATGGAGTTTTACAGCTGTGAATTATTTAGAAGCGCTGCAGAAGCGCTTCGAGAGCTTTTATTCTGAATGAATGTGTGTGGGCCGCATGCGTCAGAAGGGACATGTAACCCACAATTAGAGAAAAAAAAAAAAAAAAAAATTAAAAATATAAAAATAACAACCCAGACATCCACTGCATTACTAACAACCGTTTAACAGCTGGGCGTGGGCACCGATAGTGCTGCCAAATTAATTTACCACTCTCATAACCCCTTCACTCAAAATTACAGATAATTCATGGAGGTAATCTACACAGCTACAGGTAATGAACACGCGGGGAGTGCTTCCGTAGACCCTGGCCCTCCCCCGCCCCCGGGCCCCGGGACCGAACCCCGCTCTCTTACCCGCGTCCTCAGTGGCGCCCTCGTCGGTCTTGCCGCCGCTAACGGCGGCAGTGGCGGGTTTCCCCACACTGCCCGGTCCGTTCTGCAGGCTGGGGGGCCTGGCGCTGGGCACTGGCTGCTCCTTGTGGTGGAACTCGTTCTCGGGGACCATGTGCACTTTCCTGCCTTTCAACTGCCCTGAGTAGCTGCAAGTCGCACACATGGTTACCGGGGGGAAGTGATGTCACACAGCAACAGTCCAGCAAGCAGAAAACCGGCAGGCAGAGTCAAAACGCAAGCTTTCAGGCGCCCCACCATAGCTATTAAACTGAAGGAGTTTATCTACGTTGAGTGAAAACTGTCATCTTGACCCATCATTACCATGATCTTTTCGTGCCACGTCTAGGCGGACCGTAATAGCTTGTAATTTCCGTGTTTTTTTTGCACCATGGTTACCAGGATAAGGTGGCGACTTTGCCTGCAATACAATTTGAAGGCTTAAATGTTGACTCTGAATACCAGGCTAAAAACAGCAACTAAACACCTGCAGAATCTAAAAGCGTATTTCTGGCTCGGAGGAAGGGATAATTCCACAGCTTTTCAAGCTGTGTATAAAACGCAAAGTCCCAGGGAAGCATACAGCTGCACTATGGATTCCCAAAACATATATCCAGAACAGCATATTCCACAACCTAACGCATTATCTGAATTTTAATCATGTAGTTCACCGAGTGAGCGAGCTGGCGGTTACGTAGGTCTGAATATCAGGAGGAGCAGGAGATTTTAGTAACTTTCACAGCAGAATCAAGTTTACACAGTTAAATAACCCAAAAAGCTTGATTCAGAAACATTTTTCTTTGAATTTAATAAAGCACTTGATATTATGGAACTAAAAAAAAACCCCTGCTGTTTTAGTCCAGGTAGAATAAAGAGAGAAGGAATAAGGGTCCAACAAAATGCGTGAGCATGAATTTTGATTAACTGGAGAAACGGGCCAAAAACAGGAGGGATTTTCTGAAACGCACTTCACCTCATTACGCCTCACAGGCGACGGAGGCAAAAGATAACGATTCTCCACAGCAACCGCAGAAACACGCGCCCTTTTCAGCGCGACTTCAAACGGGCGCGAGGGCGAAGGAGAGCCGAGTGGGTACGAAAGCGGCCGTCCCTGGGATCCGATCCCGCGGCACCGCGTAATGGAAACGTCGTTCGGCGCGGAGATGCTCATTACCGGCGGGAGCGAGCGTGTTTACTCTGCCCTGCGCCCGTCGCGGCGGAAAGAGAAAAGCTCATTACGATGGATAACTGATCACGACTGGACAAAGGCCGGCGTGATCCCAACAAGTCCTCTGCTATTGAATTAATGGTTTTCATTAGCCGACAATGAGGGACTTTACTGCAGGCGCGACCTTATCCCGCCTTTTAATCTTGGCCGGGATTGACTGCGCTGAAATACGAGTGACGGGAGGGAGCGGCCAGGCGGCACCGGAAGGGCACAGAGAACGCCGTGCCACACGTGGGAAAAACCGCCAAGCCGCCACACTGCTGGGAGGATGCTAAAGGGCTGGGTATCGTCTCATACACGCACAGACACACACAAACACGTATACATAAACACACGAATACACACACACAGACACAAACAAACACACGCATGCACACACACAAACATAGACACACACACACAAATACAAACAGACAAACCGATATAGACACACACAACCACATTTAAAAACACACACCAACAAAGACACACAAAGTATCCCAACTTTCTCTCTGATGGGGCAGCCCTGACTGTTCACTGTCACTGCTCAGGGACTTCCACCATCTCAAGTGGAGCAAAGGTCAGACAGGTGGCGTTTTAACCGCGCGCGAACGTGCCTGACTGAGGTACGAAGCATCTGTTCGGCCAGGTCCCCCCCCCCCCACCCCTCTGCTCAAAAACCTCTGCGCACCAGACCCGGGCACTGTAAGGAAATTCACACAAGGCTGGATGGCTCTCCGTTACCCCATAGCCAACGCATAGAGGTCAGGCCTCTTCTCCTTCTCCTCCTGGCAGATCTTGTGGACGCGGCACTCCAGGGCCTGCCCCAGGTTCAGCACTTTGGGGTAGCAGGGCAGTATCTTGGTCAGCACGATGAGGATGTTGCGGATGTGCGTGTACTCGCCCGTCTCCAGGCAGTGCACGGAGGCCTGCGGGGGAGGGAGAGAGGGAGGGGAGGTGGGGGTTAGGCAAGGCCAACGTGTTCATCAACAGGGACACCAACGCAAATAAGCTCCCGTCAAGGACTGACTCCTGACACGTTTTACGGCTCGGACGTGGGCTAAAAAAACGCCGTTTCTGGACCACGGATTTATCTGTCTATTTAAACAGCGGTTTTTCACCGTGACACTTGTGTGTGAAAATACCTTCACCGCCCAATTGTTTTATATAGAGGCACTATATTTGGATCGTGCTACAGGTGACTTCTGCTGGAAAACTACTGTATATCAAGTCTTTTTATACACTGCGAGTATGAAATGTATATACAAGCACAACCTTGGTCTGAGAACGTATCTATTTGTTTGTGTATTGCAGATTTAGATGGTGCCATAATGTCTGGTAGGCACTGGAGAGGTCTTGTAACAATAGTGTTTCTGGACCAATCAGGAGGGCGGCAAAACCCCCCTGCCTGGGAACACTGACGCAAATGTACATCTGCATGAAAGATAATTAAAGTGAGAGCTTGTCGGACATTTTGTAACATGCTCGTGTTCCTGCGGCTGGCAGTTTAATTAAACTTTGTTATGTATAGACAAACATTGGCACCGTCTCTTCATCAACGTGGAGATCATTTTCCCCAGTCGAGTATTTTGGACTGACCAACGTACACACTAATGCTAGCATGGCTCCGGTGAAAGACATTAGGAAATGGAATAAATGTACACATAAAGGGATTTTATTCAGCAAGCCCATCTCTTGGATCGTGATTGTTCTAAACCCCGGCTTAGGTCCTCGTACAGCCATTAGACATGAATAAAAACGGAAGAGCCTTCGTTTGAAATCCTCGAATGGTCATAAATCAAAGATGAAGACAGGTGTAACGAACGCCTTTCATTAGCACTCTGCCAACAAAATGCGGAGCTCTGATGTTAAAGAAAAGGGAGAAAAAAAAGTCAAGTACTCCCTCAGCTACTTAGAAGTACTTTGCAGTCAGTGAAAAACAAAGGCGGTTTCCCTTCATCAAATGACTACATTCGGCCCACATGCTGATGCGGAACCGTAAAACCATATCATCAAAAAAATACATTCTTTCAAAGAGAATTAATTATGCAGCAAGCTTTTCACAAGGTCGGTATTTCAATGCGACTTGCTCTGCGCAGAAACAACAGCCCTTTCAACAGCTACGAACGGGCCGGGGGAAGGGCAGCTCACTTTAGTCAGCTTGTAATGCCACTTGTGGACGACGTGTCTGAAGTTCTCGTAGTCCAGTTGGTCCGCCTTGTTCCCGCCGTCGAAGCTCGTCGCTCTAAAGATGGTGAGGAACCCTGGGTAATTTCCACACTCCTGAAATGAGAGTGGAACAGAGGCAACAAAATGATGTTCCCAATCGGTGCTATATGTTTGGTGCACGTAAACAAGATGAATGTTAGAATAATGTAAAAGCATGGCTCACTAAATCATACAAATAAACCTTAGGCCTAACTGTGTGCCTCAGGGATAGTTGACCTTAAACAGCTACAAAGACTTTATTTGTATAATCACAGCCAGCTCTGATGACATGAAAATGGATGCTTTTGTTCATAATAAATATTTTATTTATCATGAAATATATGGCCATATAGAAGAAATAGGATTACAAACAATATAAACAAAATGCAAAAGGCTACAGTGAGATGTTCCAAGTTTTACAGTTATGGAGCTAACCAATTAACCCGACTTTGTGAAATGCTCCCAGCCCAGATCCTTTGACCTTGGCTCAGGCCACTAAAAAAAAAGTACCCTTTGCATATTGTTTTATCAGATTTAATTGTTCTGATGCAGAAGTCAGGTAATGTTAGCAAGTTACCTTTTAAAAGAACTTAATAGTTTCATAGCGCATAGCTAGCTATCTTCTAGCCAAACAGAGCAGTAGTCTTGCTCACAGAAGTGTACCCATTACCTTTAGAATTTAGACGGTCAAGTTATATATCCTAGCCATTTAAGTTTTACCTGCATGTTCTTGTCGGTATGGAGTATATGCAAATTCAATCCCTTTGTAGAGTACCAAAATGAATTCCTGAAATAAGTCAACAGTGCATGCAAGTTTCGTAGGCTACATCTGAACTTGTTTGGGTAGGCGTGTATGGCAAGTAAATGTTTTGTGCTTATTTCAGACGATGTTGCTTGGCGTGGTTGTAAAAAAAAAAAAGAAATGAGTGGCTGCTTTTGTCATGTACCTGTAGGCTACAGCTTCACCCACGATATCATCCTACTCTAAAGTCAGTTTCAATATGTCGGTCATTCAGTTGCTGAATAGCGTAGCCTACACATTCTTACCTGAAAATGGCACGTAATAAAGAGACTGTTATTTTAAGTGCTAATATTAAAGAAAGCTGGTATTGCAGTAATTTTAATGTTAAAAGCAGGCCAAAATGGCTAGGGCATTTCACTGCTCCTTTTTGCATAGCTTCAGCAGTTCCACCAACAAAGAACCTGCAGGAAAAGCGACCAGACTTGGCTAGATTTTATATTTATTTTTCTTCATATGTGCACATTGCGACAGGAAATAGCCTTATAGCCGAGAGATAGGTGAGAATTTCAAGATCCCAGATCTGTGCCCTTCTAATTTTTGACCAAAATCTAATCCACCTATGCTTTTCAAGCATCCTGTAAAGTTCAGAGCTGCGAAATGATACCCCTTTTCCGTGTCAAATCACATGTGCCAACAACACCAACGCTGGCTTTACTGCAATTGGAAGAGTCAGTAATAATTTTAAAGCAGCAGCAAGGAGTGCCATATACAGTGTATTGGCTTACAATGGTTTTGCCGGTATGCTGGAAGTAACACATTTTTAAATGTATTAATTTATTTCTTTGAAATGGTATTTCAGGGAAGCTCATATTCTGATTTCATGTTCCAAAACTGTCACACCAAGTTTTAAAAATTTGAATGAGATTAAATCATTGTAAATGAAAGTATGTATTTTTAAGGAACAGAAGCTACTTTTCAACATCCGTTGTCCCCAGTCAACTTAAAGATTAAAATATTTATTGACAATTTTATCAATTTCCAATATTAAACAGTGTCAGATGGCACCTTCTCATAGATGGCACAATAACTCATCACACACACACAGTCACAAGGTACCTTCTGGTAGATGGCACGTTACCTGTGAATACACAATCACAAGGTACCTTCCTTCACAGATGGCACAGACAGACAGACAGACAGACAGACAGACAGACAGACACACACAGACACACACAGACACACACAGACACACACAGACACACACAGACACACACAGACACACACAGACACACACAGACACACACAGACACACACAGACACACACAGACACACAGACAGACAGACAGACAGACAGACAGAGGGTACCTTCTCGTAGATAGCGCGGTCACTGTGCCACCGGGTCACTGTCTCCAGCATGCAGCACAGGAAGCGCCCGTATCGCCGGGCCTCGTTCTCTGTGCAGCTAGCCACCGTGTAGATGATGTCAGAGAACACCTGGGGGGGTGGGCATGGGGCGTTCAATAACAGCCTTCTTACTGTTAGACTTTTAACCGCAGGCAAAGCCAAAGCAAAGCCAAGTAAATTCACCATATTAAGATGCCACCCCCTCAGCCTAAACTCATACGGACTATCTAGGTTTCTTAAATTTAGCAAAGTTTTCCCTTTAAATGATAACTTTACATATATACCCAACAGGAATATGCAGTTGGCAGGACATTTGAAAATGAACCTTGAGGACGACGTTTGGTTTGAGCTGGCCCGAGCCATTACAAAGCCATTCAACTGAAGACATTCCCGACGTGTAGTCTTTATCCCCTTGGAGGCCCCCCCATCCCAAAAGCCTGAGGAACACCACACAGAATGCAGTGTCAGGGGATGGAGCTTACCCTGTCGTAGCACAGCAGAGTGCAGAAATTGGGTGTTTTCTGCTGGTGCACCAGCTCCACGAAGCGGGCGCAGTAAACGGCGTCGATGGCTGAGAAGATGCACCGAGGGAAGAGACAGAGCTGCAGAAACTTGGTGATGGTCTCGTTCTTGGTGGATTCTGGGCAGAAGATTAAAAAGCGTTCAAAACCAGCATCGCATCAAATGAGCAAATTTACAAAACAGCTTCTTGTTGTTCCAGCACTTAAACTTGCCATGCTGCAAAACAATGTAATGCACAAGCCATCATTTTAACTAAATCCCCTGGGTCCAAATGTCCTTTTGAGCAGATAAATTCTGATGCATATAGACAGCTACTCCAAATCGTTACAAGGCTGTAGTGTCTGACATTCGTCAGCATTTTGTTGGTTCAATAAAAACACTGGCACCCAATGGAGCAAAATTCAGAGTTTTCTTTTCCCCCCCCTAAGCCCCATGTATTCCATTGACTTTACAGCCCTTTTGTGAACCTGTAAATTGATTTTTTCTTTGTTGAAACAGCACCATTATTGCATCCATTATAGTACGAGGACGGCGATTACTTTTCTTCACATTCTAATTATGACTACTGCCATCACAATGATAACTGATGTCCTGATAAGGGATGTCCTTGTTGGGAAGAAATAATAACTGCAGCATTATAGCACTGCTGTATTATCACCGTGTTTGTTACTTTAATGGTTGTTGTTAGTGAAGGTGCCTGTTGGGTGGTGAGGCTAATGCGGATGTATGTGAATGTTGAGTGGTGTGGAGGGTCGGGCACTCACTGGCCAGCAGCCAGTTGTCCTTCTCCAGTTTAAGCCGATGCAGGACC
This sequence comes from Conger conger, assembly GCF_963514075.1. Lineage (NCBI taxonomy): Eukaryota > Metazoa > Chordata > Actinopteri > Anguilliformes > Congridae > Conger > Conger conger. Next base: position 24,454,170 of record NC_083762.1, read on the forward strand.
CTCTGGACGTGCTCCAGCTGCTTCTTCTCCTCCTCCTGCAGTTTATCCTGCAGCGCTGTGCACCGCTCCTTCTCCTTCTTCTTCTTATTCAGAGGCTGCAGGGGAAGAGACGCGGCAACAGCCTCAGCTACAGAGCCAAAAGAACGGCATCGACCGAGACGCGACAACGCCATCGACCGAGACGCAACAACCCCATCAACTAAGACAAAATACCATCAGCCAAAACACAATACCAACATTAGCCAAAACAGGTCAACACCATTCGGCAAAACACAATACCATCATTAGCCAAAACAGGTCAACACCATTCGACAAAACACAATACCACAATTAGCCAAAACAGGTCAACACCATTCGGCAAAACACAATACCACCATTAGCCAAAACCAGTCAACACCATTCGGCAAAACACAACAGGACTCTCAAACAAAGACACAACAATGCCATTAAGCACATCCTCCCCAGACATTCTGCAAACAAAATCACGCAAACAAACAAAAGCCTTCCCGTCAACCGAGACACAGCAACGCCATCAACAAACGGAAACACCCCACCACTAACAATAGCCTCACCACAGACGAAGACATTAATGCCGGACTCAACCACACCACACAATAACTAAAAAAAAAAAATAAGCTAGCCAGCAGCCTTTCACATTTCTCATAAAGCCAAGCATCCGAAAGGCATTCAACTACACATCGTTTGAGTCAGACAAGCAGCTCAATTATTCATCAACAAGATTGTTTTACAATCAGATTTTCGTTTGTTGGTAATGCATTTACAATGGGCCCGGTGCGTTTTATCATCATCATCCCCGTCCTCCAATAGCTTTACAATTCAGCCCCGAGCGTAAACGGAGGAGGGCAAATGTCCAGGTGGAGAATCAGGTATAAATGCTGTCAGATTGAAAGCTCTGTTCTAATTGGACATAGTGCTGAGTCAGGAGTACACAGAGAAAAGTTTAATCAGCTGCTTGACTAAATATAGAGTTGGAAAATGTAGATTTAAAGACTAAGCCTTGTAAGTATTGTACAAGAGCAGACGATAAGTAAATAAACACTGTCAAAGCTCTTAAATTCTGTGATGTGTGAAAACAGGCAGGTTAGAAAATACCAATTCCAAAAGTGAGATTGTAAGCTTTAAAACTTGCAGACTGCTCAGAATATTTTTATGCATCAAAGCCTAGGATGCCTGTAGCTGTCAACAGATTAAATTAAGTTTGCACACAGGTCTTCTGAAAATAAAAAATTTGAAAGGAAAATACATTGTGCGGCATTGAACGTGGAAAGATTTATCTTTGGAGACGTGGCAGTAAACATTTGCTGCGACAGAAAAACAGAAGAGAAATGACATCGTTGGTTCGGGACGACCTACCATGTCGGGGTTTTCGTCGATGGCCTTCATCTGCACCTTGAGTTTGTTGACTTCCCGGTCGTAGGCGTTGTGGGGCACGGCCAGGTCGTACATGGTGAGGGACCAGAAGGTGGCGTAGAACTGCGGCCGCAGGTCGTCCCACACCTTGGGCAGGTGCAGGGACACCACGGCCTCGTGCACGGGAGCCATCACCTGCTCGCAGGCCGCCATGTACTTGTGCACCTTCTGCTGCTGCCGGTTGCCCTTCTCCGCCTTCTTCAGCTCGTCGTACTTGGACTGCGGACAACAGCAGAGGGACGCTGGTGAGTTCTGGCCCGAACCCCGTGCCGTTTAAGGCGAGACGAAGCGCGGTTCTCCGCACCCGAGCCGAGAGGCAGGAGAGAGTTCCGTGTTTTTCCGAGATTTGTGGATGAAATTATGCATTGGAGTTTGTGGGTGCAAAACAACAAAGCAAATGTGTGGGCATGAATACACTGCCAAGGCTTTAGAAAAATATTTCTGCCGCTTCACTTGAAGGAGTGAGACGGTGTGAACATGCTGTGACTGTGCAGAGATAAACACAAGGAACACTGTGGGAGCAGTGCTGGGGAGGTAAAAACGGTGCTCTGCTCCTCAGCTTCAGCAGCCCTAAGGAGAGAGGGAGGGAGGGAAGCACAGAGACCTGAAGGATATTATAGAAGACGGGGGGAGGTGGGCAAGGAAAAACAAGGGGAAAATATCAGAGGGAGGGAACAAAGAGACTGAGAGGGAGAGTAAGGCAGAGGGGAAAAGGGGATTTGAGGAGACACAAAGAATAACAAGTGTGGTCCAGAGGGGAAGGAGAGGGAGAAAGAGAGGAGAGAGAAAGAGAATGAGTGTGGAAGGAGAGAAAGAGAGGGAGAATGAGGGAGGAGGGAGAGAGGGAGAAGGAGGGGGAAGGTAGGCACAGCTCCTGCTTTCCCTGGTGGGACCGTGTCTCACTCACCAGGATCTGGTGGGCGTACATGGGGCGGGACAGGAAGAAGGCTGCATCATGTGGCGCGTGGAACTGGTTGCACAAGATGTCCACGGCGGGCACCCGCTTGATGTAGTCCTCCGTGCTGAGGTTGGAGGCCAGGAAGCCGCCGAACTGCACCAAGGTGTCATGGCACTGAGGCGAGGCGGGGGAGAGAAAGCACAGGGTGAACGACGTTTCGCCACGAGCACTCAGTGCCTCCGAGGCCTGAGAATCGCTCGCTCGTTCGGACACGACTCCTCGCCTTATTAAACCCATCCATCTATCAGCGTGTGGGTGGCGTGCTGAGGGCAGCCCTCCGCCTTCTGGACCGCACAGAGGTGCGTTCGCTGCGACTGTAGCCTGCGAAGACAACCATGACCGCTGGACTGGGAAGAAACCGGGAGCCTTTTCTGAGGTCCCAAGGCCGACGTGCTCAAGAGGACGGAAACGATCAAACCGATCACTCCGCCTCATAACTCCCGCACCTTTGGGTTTGTCACATCCAGTAAAATACAGGGTGTTGTTTATCTGACGGTTAAAATTGATCTCAGCATAAAACACAGTTTTCTACTCAAGTCCCTGCATTTGCACTGCAGTTTGGCTTGGGTGAGGGGAGGCTGGAACCGCATGACTGACCAAGAGAAAGGACTTTGCGTGCAAGAAAGAAAGGTGGTCATAAAACATGGACAAAAGGCAAGCAGAGCGGAACGCACTACTGGGTGGCATGATCTATAGACTAAGCTACATAAGGGAGAGAGCATCTGGACAGGGCCTTCATACGGTTGGTTGACCTCTCAGCTGAGTGGAAAGCTTGAGGTGACTGAGACAGTGGGCACCGGGCCAAGAGGAATGTTTTCCAAGTAGAGGGAGGCACAAACTGGTCTGGAGTTCTGAGTTTGGCCTGCACAAAATCGGCTGAACTAAACACTCCTACACTACTTTGAAGCTTTGTGATGAAGGGTCTTTGAGGCTCCATGATGAAGGGCCTTTGAGGCATCGTGATGAAGGGGTTTTGAGGTTTTGTGATAAAGGGGTTTTGAGGCTTCGTGATGAAGAAGCTTTGAGGCTTCACGATAAGGTGTGAAGTTGCTCTTTTAGAATGGTTGGCTTGCATACACCTGCTTGGCCTGCATAAACCTGCTTGGCCTGGGCAGCCCATGACAGCGTGTGGCCATGCTACACAACTCCTCGGCTCCTCCACTCAAGCCGAATCCATGTAGGGATCGGGAGCTGCGGTGGTTTCGCCAGGCCCGATGAGCCAAAACCACAAACCTGCACCTTTAAACTGGAAGGGACAGCAACAGGGGGGGGGGGGGGGGGCGAACACTAAAGGGTCAGTTTTCAAGGACGACGCTCAATGGGGCCCTCTTCTGTATCCTCACTGTGCTAAATGTTGCTCTGTCTGAGATACTAATGCAGGGTGGCATGGCATACAAGGGGGAAAAATAACAGTACCCTAGATGAGTGACTTTTTGTGCTGCCCTTTTCTACTACTAAAGAGCAAGCAATCACACATACCTTTGTATCATTAAAGTTATCATAAAAGTGAACTTTATCAAAAGTTAGCTAGGGAATCGAATGAACGATTCAGACGCTGCTCGTTTAAAAAAGCTCTTTCGAGCGGAAACTAAATGCATTCGAACAGAACACAAGTTTAGTAACTTCACGGTTAAGTTTTACGGCCCTGGTAGGCTTCTGCATAAATCATGCCTCAGTAATTAAAGAACGGACTGACCGTATCAATCAAAGCCGTGATGCAGTTTGGGCGAACGTGCTTGTGCTGGAGAACTCGGGACATTTGAGGTGACGGGCGCCTGCGGTTTTGTACGTGGGGGAAATGAGCCCGAATTAACGACCGAGCTTGCCTCCCCGCAGACGACAGAGAAAACACCTCGCAGGCATAGCGTGACTAATTACCTGGACGATCCAACGGGGCTGCGCCGGCGATCCGTCCCCTCCTCCACAAAATAAGCCCCGATGAGTCATCGGGTGGAGAGTGGCAGAGGGAGAAGAAAAGCTAGCAGCACTGTGCTGGCTGAACTGCTGCCTCTCAGTGATGGTATAAAACACTAATATTAAAGCGGAGGGGACAATAAGACTCGTCTCGATCAGGCTCAATGAGGGAAAGCTTGGCATTAGACATGTTTTGGTGGATGAAAGGGGCGGTGAGTTTGTGTACGCGTGCTGCAACTATTCATTTTTACATTACATTACATTACATTACATTACGTGGCATTTAGCAGACACTCTTATCCAGAGCGACGTACAACAAAGTGCAAATCAAACACAGTGGGACTTTCGATCAGATCTTGTCTTATTGTGATGTGATATGTCAGTGACTTACCAGGGTGGGCACGGGGGCAAGGATTTACGGACCACCTAGAGCAGAGATGTCCAATCCTCCCCGCAAAGGGTTGGTGTAGGCGCAGGTTTTTGTTTTAGCCCAGCACAAGTATTTAACTAATGGTCTTCAAATAAGATTAAAAAAACCATTTTAAACCTGCACCCACATTGGCCATTTTCATATAAGACAGCACACCTCTGGCCTAGAAGCTGGTGCCACGAGAACTAACCAGCCTCCTTAATCTCAATCTCACTCAGCATGAGGCTAAGGTTCTATCAGCAGTCATGTATGCATGTGGAAACAGGCTACTCTCCAAAATCACTGTCGAAGTGGGTTTAACACAAGAAAGGCATCGGGCTTGTCCACCATTACAGCATTGATTTCCACACCCACAGCGACTTAATTTCATATAGATTATGACAGCAAATGCTGCAAAACTATTTAACTGAAATAAAGGACACAGCGGGATTATAGCGGTTCTAATACAAAGTGCAATGTTTTATAACAAATAATAAATGTTTATATATTTAATGACAAATATTTGTATAACAATATTCATAAATTAAGCACACTTTTCCCTTCGCCTACGTCTGCTATTTGGAATGCACTTTTTTAGGCTACAAGCACTCTCTCCTCTGACTCATCAATTCCACAGAGAATGCACAACTTTGGTGGTTTGTGTGAGCAGGGACTGAACTCAAATTTCACGGAGTTGTCTACTCAGGGAAGTCCCAGTTTCAGTGAAAAACTGAAAATGTCAGGTGTTACCCCCACAGAGTCATAAACCTATTGTTTCTAAAACTACAGCATTCACAATTACCCCCCCCAAAAAAAAAAGATTTCACCAACTTCATCACACAATTGCAAGGAAAGAATTTTGTTCTATGCATGCGAAAACAGAATTGAGATTTGAGCATTATTGAGCAATTTGTATTAAAGTGGTGGTCATTCAGTTGCTGAATAGAATGCTGGAAGAGAGATATGCTCATATTGTCTGGAGGTGGAGGTTTGTGAAGAAAATGGCATAAACTCCCCATTTCCTTCTAATATTTAGGAAAGATTATAGAAGGAGGCAGGTATACTGCATCTACAATTTCTAATGTTAACACCTATTTAGGAAGCTATTGCAGGTCATACAAGCAGATGAGTGGATTCCTTCCCCTTCCTGGTGTAGACTATAACACACAACATATTTGATTCTGGGGGGCCAGCAGCTTGGGCAGGCGGAAAGCATGTTCGGGGGGGGGGTTCTATACCTGATCGTAGAGCTTGCCCACCAGCTTGAGGTGCTTCTCGCCGCCCTCTGAGAAGACCACGCCGTTCCTCTGCTGGGCCATCAGGAGGCAGAGGGGCAGGGCCAGCTCGTGATCCAGTAGGGCGTCCTTCAGACGCTGGGACGACTTCTTGGTGTTCCGGATTTGGCCGAAGTAGCCTCCCTGGATGTGGAACGAGCCAGCCGGTCAGAACTACACTACCCATATCCCCCCACTTCAAACACAAGACTCCCTTTGGGCTCATAAACAGACTGACACGCTGTCGGCAACACGGTGGAGTTTCAGTATAAATGTGCCATGAATATTTGATGAGGTGTTGCAGGGCCACTTGAAAAATGAAAGGAGAGAAGAGAGGGATAGAAACAAAGAGGGAGAGACAGAGAAACGGCGAGAGTGAGAAAGAGAATGTCTTGGGTGGAGTAAAATGGTCGAGGGAAGCTCTTAGTGATCTCCGTGTAATGACAACGGAAAGCCCTGGCCTGCTCCTTCCAGTCACAGCCAATCGCCTCATCTGTGTTAGAAAGTTCTACAATGCCTCTGAGAAGCCTCACGCTTTTGAATTTGTATGCGTCTCTGTACTGTAGTACCTGACAGTATTACTTAAAGACCTGACCTATTTACCTTGTGTACAGGACTTATGTTCATGGCTTTACAACCAATCCTATGTGAATTGTACCTTATCCAACCTGTTCTGTAGTTTGTTCTCTGACCTTGGTATGTTGTACCTTTTTGTATGTTGCTTTGGATAAAAGCGTCTACAAAATAAAATGTGATTTAAACGCTGGAGTGGTCCCCTAGTGTGGTTTAGGGCAGGCCTGAGGTATGCATTTCGGCCATGGTGGGTGTGCTGAGGGTAAACTCTGGAGTGGTCCTCCAGGGTGGTTTAGGGTAGGCCTGAGATATGCTCACCTCAGCTTTGAGCTGCTCCCCTCCTGTCATGGCTTCCAACTGCTCCATCGTCATCTCGTCCGTGATCTCAATCCCAGCCATCTTCTGTACCACCTCCTTCAGGATCAACAGATCGAAGCTGCGGAACACACACACAGACACACACACAAATGCGTGCACGCACACACAGACACACACACACCAGAAGGAAATCATCAAACAAGCACCAGGAATGTATATGGATGGGGGTGTAGCTGTTGAGAACAGACCGGGTTGTGACCCCATTCACAGATAATCACCTCATAACAGAAAATAAGGGAGTAAAATGGAAAACAGCCCTATCAACAGCGGGCTGAGTCTGGCAGGCATGACCTACATCACAAACTGGAATGTGGGCTGCAGTCGCTGTGCTGTGGCACAGGGAGGGGAGGGCCGGGGAGAGAGAGAGCGGGGGAGGCCGTGTGTGCTGGGTACAGATACTGAGACAGCCCCAGGTATGTGTGTGAGAGAGAGGGAGGAGGGCGAGAGAGACGGACGAACATGGAGGAAGAGAGAGGACTAGAGGGAGAAGAGAAGGAAGAACATGGAGGAAGAGAGAACTAGAGGAAGGAAGCAAGAGATGGAAGATGGAGGGAAGACAGAGGAAAAGAGAAAAGGAAAGAAGATGGTGGAAGAGGGTAATAGAAAGTGAGGCAGAGAGGAAGAAAGGACTAGAGAGGGAGGAAAAGAGAGGTCTAGAGAGGGAGGAAGAGAGAGAGGGGAATAGAAAGTGAGGCAGAGAGAGGAAGAGAGGACGAGAGAGGGGAATAGAGGGAGAGAGGACTAGAGAGAGAGGAAGAGAGAGAGGGGAATAGAGGGAGAGAGGACTAGAGAGAGAGAGGAAGAGAGAGGGGAATAGAGGGAGAGAGGACTAGAGAGAGGAAGAGAGAGAGGGGAATAGAGGAAGAGAGGACTAGAGGAAGGAAGCAAGAGATGGAAGATGGAGAGAAGACAGAGGAAAAGAGAAAAGGAAAGAAGATGGTGGAAGAGGGGAATAGAAAGCGAGAGGAAGAAAGGACTAGAGAGGGAGGAAAAGAGAGGTCTAGAGAGGGAGGAAGAGAGAGGGGAATAGAAAGTGAGGCAGAGAGAGGAAGAGAGGATGAGAGAGGGGAATAGAGGGAGAGAGGACTAGAGAGAGAGGAAGAGAGAGGGGAATAGAGGGAGAGAGGACTAGAGAGAGAGAGGAAGAGAGAGAGGGGAATAGAGGGAGAGAGGACTAGAGAGAGAGGAAGAGAGAGAGGGGAATAGAGGGAGAGAGGACTAGAGAGAGAGAGGAAGAGAGAGGGGAATAGAGGGAGAGAGGACTAGAGAGAGAGAGGAAGAGAGAGAGGGGAATAGAGGGAGAGAGGACTAGAGAGAGAGAGAGAGAGAGAGAGAGAGAGAGAGAGAGAGAGAGAGAGAGAGAGAGAGAGAAAGGAAGAGCGAGAGATATATGTGTGGGAGTGCCAGGCCCTCGCTGTGACAGATGAGGCCTGAAAAGCAGGTCAGGCGGAGTGGGCTTCTCGCTCCGCTCTCTCCGTGGAGCTGGCTGAGGCGTGGGCAGCCTGGCTTCCTGCCACCCCCCCCCCCCCGCCCAACCCCCCACACCAGCCCCCTCCCCACGCCCCACTAAACCCCGCTCACGTGGGCAGGGCCAGCCTACCTCTTCCCCGCCTTCAGCTGATTGGTCACGTACTGCAGCAGGCCCGCCAGCTCGATGGGGTATTTCCTGAAAACGGCACCGCAGAGACTGGCCAGACCTGAGGACACGCGTACGTAATGCACAGGTTATTTATTACACACAGGGTCAGAACGCTTACCTTTCTACTTCTGCATTCAGTACACAACCCATTTTTTTAACGGGTTAAATGAAAGTAAATGTGCTCACTGTGATGAGATTTCAGCTCAGTATGAAAATGGATATTCTGTTACTCATCCCACAGGATGCAATTTTAAAGGCATACATAAAACTATTGCCTCCAATAACAGATAAAAATTAAAGGAACATGAATACCCGTCCTTCAATTTTAATTAGGAAGCAATAACCATAAGCAATTATTTCTTAAAAATGAACAGTTTCCATGATACCCTATCATGCGACTTACACCCCGTTTTATAAGTCATTGTGCCTTTAGGAAAAGTTAGTTTGAGTTTTTTTTTTAACCTCAAATATATTTCAGTAGTCTTTCTGAAGCATGCTTAAATAACAATCAGCCCTGGCTCACTCATTTTGAAGTAAAAGCTCCTCTGGTAAATATGAAAAAGAAGCTTCATTAGCAACAATGAAATACTTATAAACCTGGGCTTATGTTCCTTACAAGCCTATTAATGTTTGGCTCGGATTTCTCCCACCGCTAACTTATTACTTATCACCGCAAAACCGAGCCAAGTTCAACAGCAACGGCTCTCTTCGTCTAGCGGGGCTGTGCTTGGCTACGTGCTGCTTGGAGCTCAATATGAAGGTCGCCCAGCAAGACGCCATCACGCCCGGGAGAAAACGAGCGGTCAGGGAACGAACGCGGAGGGGGGCGAAAGGGAGGATTAGCATTAGCGAGCCGGGCGCAGCTGCAGTGTAGAAAAGCGAGCATCGCTGTCGTTTTTAAATCGCTGAGCTGGAAAGCTACACGCTCAAATACGGATTCATTAGGTGGCAGAACAAAAAAAAAAAAACGGCGGTTATCCAAAAGCTGCCTCCTTCTCCATTAATCTCATTCGCTCAGCTCTGGCCAACGGCAAATGAGGAGAACAAGTTTTAACCGAGGAGGCAGGAGCAGTAGTGGTTCAGTGGTGCGTGACTGCAGACCCAGAAGGTCGCTAGTTCAAACCCCGGTCCAGCTGTTGGGCCCTTGAGCAAAGCCCTTAACCCCACATTGAGCCCCAGGCGCCACAGTGAGAGTCCACTGCTCCCAAGTAACTAGGATGAATCAAATGCAGAGGACAAATTACCCCACGCGGTTCAATAAAGTATATCTTCAATCTCATCTTCCATAACGTTCATGGGCAATGCAGAATGCTGCATATTCTAGACTTCATTATTGAGGGAGGGGGGGGGGGGGAGAACAGGGAAGATGTGAATGCAGCAATCATTCTATGGTCGCAGCATCCATCACAGAAGCGGCTGATTTAGCACTTATGTACATCGGTGTGTAACTGTTGATGAAAGGAAACGCCTCCTGAGTACCAGTATTACCACAGGAAACGCACCAAGCATTTGATTCACTACTCAGCTCATGGAATAAACTCTTCAAAAGACAAAACGATGTAACCCCCGGATGTCATTCCTCTCCCGGCACAACGCGGTCAGTTCAAAGCAATGGAGACCCTGTGAAAACTACTTCAAAAGAAAGAAAAAAAAAAAAAGACTATCACAATAATCACTAAACAAGCAAGCTAGAATACGGTCTAATTTACTGGAAAAACTCATTACCGGCAGGCACTTCAAAACGCACCCGCAGGGAAACGGCGAAAAGCTGCCAAAAAAGCTCCTCGCTATTAAAATTCCGTTTACCTGCGTGGATGTGGGAAGACGCGCAAAAACGGAAAAGAAAAAAAGGCACTTACTCTGAAGCCAGGAGGAGATGGTGGTGTCGTCGTGCTTCATCTTCTCCTTCTCAGGATTGGCCAGGGCTTCGATGATGCAATCTTTGGGAAGGGTTAAGGAGCGTGCTGTTCATTGGCGCCGGGGCTGGGGCGGGCTGCCAGGCCAAAGCGCCACAGCCAACGGTTTAATGCATTAGCGCTTCTGAACGGAGCGGGGCGGGGGAGCGCGCGGGAGAGTTCGGCCGAGGTGCTGAAAACAAACAGGTTTTTTTCCCCCTAGCTTCTCAAAGAGAGCTTAATGGAAACATCAAATGGGTTCAAAATGGCAGCCTATGTAAAGAACGAACCTGTTGTTCCAGGCCGGGGCGGCTCAGACGGACCAGAAGCGGTTGGCATTTTCAAAGACCTGCCTTAGCGCCTCCGCTGTTCACGCGCGATCGCGGCCCAAGGTGAGGGCCTTCGCCTTATCTCTTAGCAGACAGGGCTAGCGGGAAAGGGATGAGGTGTTAACGAGGAAGGGGGAAACTCAGAAAGGATACAGGCCAGCACGTCATAGCTGAGCGAGGTGAGGTATTTCAGGGAGTCCACCACCGGCGTGATGAGGTTGTCATACCACTGGATCTGAGACAGGATCTGAAAAAGAGCAGAGCGCACAAGCCGTCACTTCCTCTACGCGGCAAAGCATTTCAACCAATCACAGTGTTTCTCTATGGCCAGTCATGCAAATGAATTGGTCCAAATGATTGACAGCACCAACGATGGAGTGCAGCCAGTCTGACTCCAATTACTAGCAGAGAACAGCTAGGTTGTAAGCTGTGATAGGTCTTTGATGACGTTCCCCACAATGAGGGGTTTCACAGCAGGAGGGGGACAGAACTGGGCAGGTAACGATGAGACCAGAGGCTCCCGAACGCAACCCTGCCCAGTTCCCTCTCCCATTCCGCTCACATCCCTGTCCCCGCTCCCCTCCGGAGCTTCGCTGCGGACTTGTCCAATTCCGTGTGAAATGCTAATGCGCTGCGGAGCCTTAGCCTTCTGACAGACCGCTGAAAGTGTACAGCGGAGTGTCTCTTCCTCTCCGAGTCTAAGATGAACCCGTGATCCCACTGTCTTCACCAGCACACGCCGTTCTGCCTCACAACAAGCAGAAATCGCTCAAAGTCCGTTCTCCCGTCTACCCATCCAGCCTACTGCGTGTACACTCAAATCACTCTGGCAACTTGCACAGCATCACTACACAAACACCAATTAAAACATATAATGATGTGTCTGTGTTTTAATACTCTGCCAGTGTCTGAATGCTCTATAACTGAGGCTTCCAAATTTGAGGATAACAAAATTCTCCATTTTGTCCTATTAGCATTTCCAATTTCTCGTCCAAGAGCTGCTGATGTACCGTCCAACTAACGCTCGATTCCCCGCTTACTTTTAGTTTCACGTAAGCCATTAATTTTTGCATTTTAGCGCTAGAAGAATGAACTGCTCTAAGCAATACTGCCAAATGGAAGAAAAACAGCGTGGTAATGGAAGGAAGCAGGAAAAGTAATGTTTTAGCCGGCGAGATAAAACGCTCCCCATTACGGCTCCTCATTCGCCCTCCACCTGGCCCATTATGTCCGTCACAAGCGGTAAAGTACGCACGTAATCAAAGAGGATTGTGGGATTGCTGTGGCTCAGCTTGCCGATCTGCCGTCCGGAGGGCTTGACGTTCTCCTTGGTCAGGCGCCTATAGAGAAGGGGGGAGGGGGGGTGAGAGAGAGAGAGAGAGAGAGAGAGAAACAGGGAGAGAGAGACAAGAAGAACACGATTCAGCCCGGTTCTGCCATACAAATTCTCACCAGGAGCCTCTACCTCTTCATTTAGGAGTGAGTGGTTGTTCCGTGGGAGTACAAGGACTCAGACACCTGGATAACTGGCGGGGTGATGTAACGATGCGGGGGAAACCAGGAGGTCTGCCCGGGCCCGTAATTGACAGGCGTGATGTATCAGCGTTCTTCCCTTCTGAGCCCAAACCGGGCGAGCCTCCGCGTCTTCAGGTTACGTCTGATTACACACGGTAGCGATTTTGCCATTACAGCGGCCCGTCCCCTCCGCGCCAACAACTCGCAAGTAAACGCCACGGAGAAATGATGGATCGGATCCGCAGATAATAAATTCAGATGTTAAACTAGCGAGGGGGAACCGGCGGTCGGACCGGAGCCGGGAGGCCGGGACTGGCGCCGGTCGCTGGGGGAACACGAGGCTCGGGTTTTCCCCAAGAAAAACACTGCGTCTAAATTCCACTGCTACGCAAACACGGACGTTCAGAGAATTAAAAAAATCTACGTGGGGGGGGGGCGGGGGGGGGGGGGGGTGAACATGCTTGTAAACAATAAAACATCCGCCACGCATTTTGGTTAATCGTTTTATTGTGCAATAAGTGATTCTGCATGTGACAGTGGGTGTGAATCATGAGGCAGGCCGCGATGTCGGCCATGTTGCGTCTCTGGTAGAATGCCGTTCGGCTCCTGTGTAACGCGGAGACATTAAGGGCTGTGTTGCACTGTTTCTGCGGCAAAAAACTAAGTGTGGGAGAGCGTTCAGCCATGACGGTGTCATTGTCTTTAATAAGGAAGCTCCCTCTCTCCCTCTGCCTCTCTCTCTATCCTGCTTTAAATGCAAGGGGGGGGGGTGGGCGGTCGACAGTTCCTTGGTACCCCAGCACCACATTGGGAAGTGTAATTGGTTTGTTTAACCTTCCGCGCGCAATGAGCAGGTGGTAATGAAGGTGCCCGCCTGGCGTACGAGTAATAAAGGCAGAGACGGCGCTTTGTCGGGGCGCGTATCTGCGCGGTTAAGCTGTCGGCGTGCGTACGCGCGAAGGCTTCTCCGGAGCGGGGAGAGCGAGCGTCCTTTTCGTCCTTGAGAGCGCCGTGTACCCCGGGCCCGACGAAGCCGGGGCTCAAAACAAAACGGAGCCTGCAGTCTGAGTCGGGCTGGGGGTGAGCATTTCAAATCAGGCCACCGCTCGGGAACGCTTGGCGCTCGTTGGGAATGAGAGCGGACGCGCACCGAGTTGGCGGTGCAGTCGGAGCTCCTCGGATACAAAGAGCGGGGAGGATACACGGAATAAAACCGAGAGGATGAAGAATTACGCGTGTCAAAGTTTCGCTTCTGCAGTGCAAAAAGCAGCTGCGCTGGTAATAACTAAGCCCCGATAGTGATGGGAATCTGGTGAATGGGAAATGTGTGTAGATGCGCTGCC